>NW_027642534.1:0-4995 GCF_032717465.1 Coenobita brevimanus | reverse complement strand
CCCTTATGCTGACCAGTGTTCTAGGCTCTAATGTTAATTCCTCTGATGAAACTGTAATCTTACAAGGTGTAGGGAATAATTACTTCTCTGTTCCTCTGTGCAGAGTGAATTTAGAGTCTGGTTTTGTTAATGGTTCTGTTATGGTTGGGTTGGTTGAGACACTCCCAATGTCAGGTGTAACTTTCTTACTTGGAAATGATATTGGTGGAAGTCAAGTGTGTCCAGCTCCTCAGTTGTCTAGTGAGCCAGTGGCTGCGTCCCAGGATTGTGATATCCCTGATGTGTTCCCTGCATGTGCTGTCACTAGGGCTAAGTCTAAAGTTACTGGTGATTTAGAGGATAATGATGATGATGATGTTATCCTAGCTGACACTTTTCTTGCTAATTTGGACCACTCACCAGATGAGGCAGTACCCCGTAGTGTTGATAATTTGTCTCGTCAAGAGTTGGTTGAGTTGCAGGTTGCTGACCCTGAGTTGAAAGGTCTAGCTAACTCTGCTTACAGTGAAGAAGAGTCAGCCAGTGCTTCTACTTGTTATTATGTAAAGTCAGGAGTACTTATGAGGAAGTGGAGACCCCCAACAGCATCAGCCGACTGTGAATGGGAGGTTGTACATCAAGTTGTCATCCCTCGTGTTTGTAGGCAGGATATCATTAGAGTGGCTCATGATTCCAGTTTGGCAGGACACCTTGGAATGAGGAAGACTGTGGCACGCATTTTGAAACACTTCTACTGGCCAGGTATCTTCAGGGATGTTTCCTGGTATTGTAAGTCTTGTCACACCTGTCAAGTTGTGGGGAAGTGTAATCAGACCGAAAAGGTTGCACCTCTAGTTCCCATTCCTCCTTTTGAGGCGCCTTTCACCCGTGTGTTGGTGGATATTGTGGGCCCTCTTCCTAAGACTTCTTCAGGATTTTCTTATGTGTTGACCATGATTGACATGGCTACTCGTTATCCTGAAGCCATTCCACTTAGAAACATCTCAGCAAAGAACGTGGTTAAGGAAATGCTAGGGTTCTTCACAAAGTTTGGTCTGCCCAAGGAGGTACAGTCAGACCGGGGAAGTAATTTCATGTCAAATGTTTTCAAGCAGTCTCTGAAAGAGTTGGGCATCACCCAGATCACGTCTTCAGCTTACCATCCCCAGACCCAGGGAGCGTTGGAGAGATATCATCAAACACTCAAATCGATGCTCAAGAAATACTGTTTGGAACATCAGAAAGACTGGGATAAAGGTCTTCCATTCGTTGTGTTTGCTGCAAGAGAATCTCCAAATGAATCACTGGGCTTCTCACCTTTTGAACTACTGTTTGGCCATGAAGTAAGAGGACCCCTTAAGCTACTCAAGGAATGCTGGCTGTCGGAGGAAGATGACGGCAACCTGCTGGAGTATGTGATGAATTTCAAAGAACGGCTGTCTACTGCTTTACAGCTGGCGAGAGAGAATTTAGGAGCTGCTCAGGAGAAGATGAAGACTTGGTATGATAAGAAGTCCAGGTTACGCCACTTTCAGCCAGGAGATCAGGTTTTGATTCTGCTACCAGTTCATGGGCAACCTCTTCAAGCCAAGTTTAATGGCCCTTATTTCGTGGAGAAGAAACTCAGTGATGTCAGCTATGTCATCGCCACACCAGATCGTAGGAAGGAGCTACAAAGATTTTTGGGAATGGTAGGTTATTACAGGAGATTTGTTCTTAACTTTTCTATTCTTGTATCACCACTTACAGACCTACTGAAAAAGGGAGTTAAATTTGTCTGGACCGATAACTGTGAATCCTCTTTCAACAAACTTAAAGCTATTCTATTAAGTCAGCCAGTGCTCGCTACTCCAAATTTTGCTAAGCCTTTTAAGATGGCTGTTGATGCAAGTGATACAGGAGCTGGGGCTGTTTTGCTGCAAGAGGATGAGCAGGGTATTGAACATCCTGTATCTTATTACAGTAAGAAGTTCACTCCACCTCAAAAGAACTACTCAACTATTGAGAAAGAGCTTTTGGCCTTGATTTTGGGTTTACAGCATTTTTCATTTTATTTGTGTTCTGGTTTTGACCCCATAGTCATTTATACCGATCATAACCCACTGAAATTCCTTAGTAAGTTTAAAGATAAAAATCAGAGATTGACAAGATGGAGTCTACTTCTTCAGGAGTATTCATTAGACATACAACATGTCAAGGGGAAAGAAAATGTTATTGCAGATTGCTTATCTAGACTTTAGACAGATTGTTTTAGAGTAATAAGAAATTTCCTTTGTAAATTTCTTTTTCTTTGTGGGGAGGTGTTACATAGCCTATGATTTCATCATCCTTTGTGTAATTTTAACGCACAGTATGCTGCATGTTTGATCACGAGCGTGTTCTGCCTCAGTCCCCCCTTCTACCGTTATAGTAGAGTAAGTCGTTCTCTCTGTTGTCCAGAGCGGGATTGTCAACTCTATGTCCCCATGGCTTCATTTGCGCGTCCTTATTACAAGTTGTATCAAGCTCTCCTGGCTCCTATATAATGAGCTCAGTCTCTGCATCATTGCCACTTAGATCTGCTCTTCATTTTGTTCACATCTCTGTCCTCCCCTGTACAGATATTATTATTGTGAGTGCTCAAGAAGTCTCCAACCATCTAGCAGCTGTGTGTAATTTGAGTATAACTGTTGTTGCATTTTTTCTTGTACTGTATAGCATAAGTTTAATTTGTAGGCCTAGTGAAGTTTTTGTAATTCATGTAGGGTTCTTTATGTCAGTCATTTTTGATAATAATTTGTATCCGTAATTATTTATCTGGCATTCACTGAGTATTATCTGGTATCTCATTTTATCAGGGCTGACTTAGATAAATTTACTCTTGCTAATTTCGTGTTAATAGAGGCTATTGCAGTTAACCCTATATTTAACCTGTTTTTGCCATTACATTATCCTTATGAGTCCTGAATGTTTTGTTGTTAGTTTGTGCATTAAACTTTAACTTGTAATTTTACCTAACTCTTTTGTTTTGAACCTGGAACTTTACGGGACAGTAGTGATTATTAGTATTCTCACTTAAAGTGTACATTATCTTTCTCTGTTCCGTAACATAAATTTGGCGACCTCATATCAGGATATTCAGGATATTATCATAAGGATATTGTTTGATATTTTGTGACTGTGATATATTCATGATGGCTACTATTTCTACACTTGATGAAGCCAAAGATTTTTTGTCAAATGTGCAAACAGTGTGTGATATAGAAAACAGAACAAAGAATGAACTTAAGCTCGTTGCTCAGCAATTAGGAATTGCTGTTCGCTCTCATCATTCTAAAGATCAAATTGTTGACATGATTAATGAAAGCTTGTTTAATGTAACTCCTCCAAATGAGCAAACGCAGATTGAAGTAGCTAAGTTACAGCTAGCCCTGCAGGAGGCTCGTGTGAAGGAAGCTGAATTTCAAGCACGTGCTAAGGAGGCTGATGTTAAGGAGGCAAATGCTCGTATTCAAGAGGTACAGGTACAGGCTCAGGCACAAATTGAACTTGCTAGGATTCAGGCAGACCATGAGTATCGCATGAAACAAGGTGGAACTGGATCATCTAGCTCTGATGATTTTGATGTGGCTAAAAATGTTAAACTTGTCCCTCCTTTTAATGAATCTGATTTAACAAAGTATTTTCAGTTGTTTGAGAGGGTAGCTACAGGTTTTAATTGGCCTAAGGAGTATTGGCCAGTACTCCTTCAAACTGTTCTCACCGGTAAAGCTCAAGTAACTTATGCATCTTTGCCTCAGGATCAGTCTGATAATTATGATGTAGTTAAGAGATTGATTCTTAAGGCCTATGAGCTTGTTCCTGAAGCTTATAGAGTAAAATTTAGGACAACTTACAAGCAAGATAAGCAATCCCATGTTGAGTATGCAAAAATCAAAGAAGATTTGTTAGAGCAGTGGTTAAATTCTAAGAATGTGGATTCTGATTTTGACAAATTTAAGCAGATGATTTTGCTGGAGGACTTCAAAAGGTGTATTAGTAAAGATGTAAGCCTATATCTTGATGAGAAAAGAATAGATAATTTGTCTGATGCTGTAGTTTTAGCTGATGAGTATGTTCTCACTCACAAGAGATATTCTAGAGAAAAAGGGAAAGCTGAGAGCAAGTACGTTGCCTCTACTCAGAGTACAGGTAACAGGAAAGAGAATAAGGATGATGTTTCTCAGGAAGTAAATACCAGCTTCACCTCTAGATTTCAGAAAAGTTAATGTACTTATTGTAGTAAGCTTGGTCATACTACGGAGAGATGTTTCAGGAGACAGCGTGATGTGAACAAAAAGGAGTCTTTAAATATTCAGTCAATTGGTCTAGTGTCCACTCTTGAGAGTTCCCAGAATTCTTTAACTGAGTTAACTGAACCTGCTTTGAGGGGTAACTTAAATTCTCATGATGGAGCTCCTCTTTTGAGCAGTAACGTGGGTGACACTCTCAAGAGTTCATGTGCTAATTTCCTGTCTGATGGTTTTGTCAGTCCTCTGGACAGTATTGACAGGAAATCAGTTAAAATATATCGTGATTCAGGTGCTTGCCAATCCCTTATGCTGACCAGTGTTCTAGGCTCTAATGTTAATTCCTCTGATGAAACTGTAATCTTACAAGGTGTAGGGAATAATTACTTCTCTGTTCCTCTGTGCAGAGTGAATTTAGAGTCTGGTTTTGTTAATGGTTCTGTTATGGTTGGGTTGGTTGAGACACTCCCAATGTCAGGTGTAACTTTCTTACTTGGAAATGATATTGGTGGAAGTCAAGTGTGTCCAGCTCCTTAGTTGTCTAGTGAGCCAGTGGCTGCGTCCCAGGATTGTGATATCCCTGATGTGTTCCCTGCATGTGCTGTCACTAGGGCTAAGTCTAAAGTTACTGGTGATTTAGAGGATAATGATGATGATGATGTTATCCTAGCTGACACTTTTCTTGCTAATTTGGACCACTCACCAGATGAGGCAGTACCCCGTAGTGTTGATAATTTGTCTCGTCAAG
>NW_027642533.1:7500-42697 GCF_032717465.1 Coenobita brevimanus | reverse complement strand
AGTTTGGCAGGACACCTTGGAGTGAGGGAAGACTGTGGCACGCATTTTGAAACACTTCTACAAATGGCCAGGTATCTTCAGGGATGCTTCCTGGTATTGTAAGTCTTGTCACACCTGTCAGAAAGTTGTGGGGAAGTGTAATCAGACCATTGAAAAGGTTGCAAATTCCTCTGGTTCCCATTCCTCCTTGTGGGAGGCGCCATTCACTCATGTGTTGGTGGATATTACATGGGCCCTCTTCATAAGACTTCTTCAGGATTTTCTTATGTAAGTTGGAAGCCCCTGATTGATATGGCTACTCGTTATCCTGAAGCCATTCCACTTAAGAAATATCCTCAATAAAGAACGTGGTTAAGGAAATGCTAGTGTTCTTCACTGAAGTTTGGTCTGCCTGCAAGGTTGTACAGTCCAGACCGGGGAAATAATTTCACGTCAAATGTTTTCAAGCAGTCTCTGAAAGAGTTGGAGCATCACCAGACGAATCACGTCTTAAACTTTGCTCATCCCCAGACCCAAGGAGCGTTGGAGAGATATCATCAAACACTCAAATCGATGCTCAAGAAATACTGTTTGGAACATCAGAAAGACTGGAGATAAAGGTCTTCCATTCGTTGTAACATTTGCCGCAAGAGAATCTTCTGGCAAATCATCACTGGGCTTCTCACCTTTTGAACTACTGTTTTTGGCCATGAAGTAAATGAGGACCCCCTAAGCTACTCAAGGAATGCTGGCTCTCAGAGGAAGATGACGTCAACCTGCTGGAGATGTTATGAAGTTCAAAGAACGGCTGTCCACTGCTTTACAGCCATGGCGAGAGAGGTAGGAGCTGCTCAGAAGATGAAGACTTGGTATGATAAGAAGTCCAGGTTACGCCACTTTCAGCCTGAGGAGATTAGGTTTTGATTCTTGCTATCACCATGGGCAACACTCTTCAAACCAAGTTTAGTGGTCCTTATTTTCGTGGAAGGAAGAAATCCTCAGTGATGTCAACTATGTCATCGTCACACCAGATCGTAGAAAGAAACAAGCAACTTTGTCACATCAACATGCTAAAGTTATATCACAGGCGGGACGAAAATAATCCAGTCTGCACTGTAGCTGTTCCACCCCGAGTCTGCAAGGTGAAGTTTCTCCTTCATGCAGCATGGGAGCCTGAGTGATAGTTTGGGGAAGAATCCTGATATCATAGATGTTCTCCAGACCAAGCTTTCTCATCACCTCCCTGGAGGAAAGGCAGGAAGGTTTTCGAAAGCATTACTGCCCAGGAGTACCCGCAAGTGTTCCCAAAGCTATTCCAAGAAGAACCACTGTGTTGATGCATGATGTCTGATAAGTTAGAGACGCAAAGCCAATTAAACTGCCTCCTTTCACCGTGTGAACCCCAAGCTGAAAGTTCCCTCTCATCCACTGAAGGAACTTGCAGCTACCTGTTGGACCACAAGATGATTGGAGCCCTGTCAGAGGCGAGTGGGAGTTCTCCTGTCGCTCTAGTCCCTAAGACAGGTGGGTCACAGCGGCTTTGGCATTGACTAACAGACGTGTTAATCAGATAATACCAAACCAGACACTTACCCTCTCCCTCGCGTGGAAGATTGCATAGACTAAGAGATCGGATAGGCTAGGGTACATAAAAACAGTTTTGATTTGTTAAGGGATACTGCGCAAGTACCTGCCGATGACTTTGAACGTGCTAGGGGAGATCTCATGCTGTTTGTAACACTAGGGAAAGACTTTTTGCATGTTCTGTAATGCCATATGGTATGAAAGAATGCACCAGCCACTTTTCAGAAGCTTATGAATGTTGTAACAGAGGGTTTGGCAGGGTGTGTTGTTTATATTGATGATGTATTAATCTTCATTGACAACTGGAAAGATCACCTATGCCATGTCAGTAACCCTTTGCTTGAAGAAGCGTTTGGTTCAGGCTAATCACAGCTAATTTTATCAAAAGTGTGAGTTTGGTCCAAGCTAAAGTTCAGTACTCTTGGAGTACGTAATTGGTGATGGACATGTTGCACCACCAGAAGCTAAGGTCTCAGGTTATGGCAGGGGCGATCTTCCCAGACCTAAAACTAGGAAAGAGCTACAAAAGATTTTTGGGAAATGGTAGGTTATTACCCGGAGATTTGTTCTTAACTTTTCAATTCTTGTATCACCGCTTACAGGACCTACTGAAAAAGGGAGTTAAATTTGTCTGGACCGATAACTGTGAATCCCTCTTTCTGCAAACTTAAAGCTATCCTATTAAGTCAAGCAAGTGCTCAAGCTTCTAGAAAAAATTTTTGCTAAGCCTTTTAAGATGGCTATTGTTGATTTAAGTGAATCAGGAGCTGGATTGTTTTGCTGCCACATAAGAAGATGATCAGGGTATGCTGAACAACCCTGCATCTTATTACAGTAAGAAGTTCACTCCAGCCTCAATTTGCAAGAACTACTCAACTATTGAGAAAGAGCTTTTAACCTTCTGATTTTGGGTTTACACCATTTTTCATTTTATTTGTGTTTCTGGTTTTGACCCCATAGTCATTTATACCGATCATAACCCACTGAAATTATTAGTAAGTTTAAAGATAAAAATCAGAGATTGACAAGATGGAGCTCTACTTCTTCAGGAGTATTCATTAGACATACAACTTTTATGTCAAAAGGGGAAAGAAAATGTTAACTTGCAGATTGCTTATCTAGACTTTAGACAGATTGTTTTAGAGTAATAAGAAATTTCCTTTAGTAAATTTCTTTTTTTCCTTAATGCGAAGGTGTTACATAGCCCTATGACTCTCATCATCCTTTGTGTAATTCTAATGCTACAGTATGCTGCATGTTTCATCACGAGCAGTTCTACCTCAGTCCCCCTTCTACCATTATAGTAAGAGTAGAGTCGTTCTTTCTGTTGTTCAGAGCAGGATTGTCAAACTCTTTGTCCCCATGGCTTCATTTATGCTGTCCTTCATGTTACAAGTTGTATCAAGCTCTGCCGGCCCCTATATAATGAGCTTCAGATTCTGCATTACTGCCACTTAGATCTACTCCTCATTTTGTTCACATCTCTGTCCTCCCTGTACAGTTGTTATTATTGTGAGTGCTCAGTGGAAATCTCCAACCATTTATCAGCTGTGTAGATTTGAGTATAGAAGTAAGTATTACATTTTTTCTTGTACTGTATAGCATATAAGGTGTTAGTTCCTAGTAGGCCTAGTGAGGTTTTTTGTGCTTAATGTAAAGTTTTACTGTCAGCCATTATTAATAATATTTTGTATCTGTAATAATATATCTTGCATTCATCTGAGTAGTATATCTCGTATTTTCATTTTATCAGGGCTGACTTAGATAAATTATACTCATGCTAATTTCATTGTTAATAGAGGCTATTGCAGTTAAATCATATATTTAACCTGTTTTTTTGCCATTACATTATCATTATGAGTCCTGATTTTTTGTTGTTAGTTTGGAGCATTGTAACTCAACTTTAACTTTTAATTTTACCTAACTCTTTTTGTTTTGAACCTGGAACTTTACGGGATAGTAGTGATTTTTTAGTATTCTCACTTAAACTGTACATTATCTTTCTGTCTCCGTAACAATATATATATATATATATATATATATATATATATATATATATATATATATATATATATATATATATATATGTATGTATATATATATATATATCATCTAATCCGTACACTGCCCCATGAGGAGCGTATGGAGCCCGGGAGGCTAGGCAGTAGGGTCCGGCATTTAAGATGGGAAGTAACCAGTCTCACTCATCCCACTGAGTGGAATTCCATGAGCAATCAACCCCAACCCTCCTTTGGATACAAACCTTTACCGGCTCAATCCCATTGGAGCACCAATAATTACCCACTAAAACCACCAGGAAAGCCAAAACCTGGTTATATGGTTACCATGCACAGCTTAGTATTAATGGCCTGGTGTAGAGTCACACCACAGGCTGAAGGAAGAGAAAAGAATGGGAAGGAAAGAAGGACAGAAGAGAGTGTAAAGTCATCTGTAGGCAGAAGGACAAAAAGGAAAGAATGAAGGAAAGAAAGACAGAAGAGTAAGGAAGGAAGGAAGCATGTGAGAGGAAAGGGCAGACATCCGAGAGCAGCACTACATCGAGTGAGTGGATGGTGAGGGCCCCACACCTACTTCACAATTATATATATATATATATATATATATATATATATATATATATATATATATATATATATATATCAGTCATTTCCTAAAATGGCACCCTTTGGGATGCATAGGGCCTCGATGCATAAACTCACACCACCACATCCTATCTTGCAGCTAAACCCTCCTCAAGATCTCCTCAACATTCATCTCCAGCTTCCCGTCTCATTGTCCTCACCCACGTCTCTTTTGGCCTTCCTCTACCCTCTCCTACCAAGTGCCACTCCATCCTGGTGTCACCATCATTACCTATTCCCTGTCTCTCTATACACATTGTCCTAGCCACTTCCATCGTGAGAATCTAATATATTCATCAATTATATATCGGCTGCACTCCCGTTATTTCTCTAATCTTCTACTATTACCTGGTATCCTTTCCCACCATCATAACTCCTAATATTCTCTCTAAGTGCTTTATTTTTCAAACTACCAAGAATCTATTTTCCATAGTCACTGTTCCTTTACCAAGACTCGTGTCCATAAATTAAAAGATACTCCTAACCATTACCTTCTATAAAGTTTGATTTTTGTATGCACAGAGAAATTGTTATTATTCCATAAATATTTTAACTAAGCATTCCCATTGCCTTGATTAGCCTTCTTTAACCTTTCCTCGAATTCCAAAAGTTTCAAAGAATGATCCTTGGCTAAATAAGTACCTAAATATTTAAACCTATCAACTTGTTTTACAACCATACCTCCAATATACACAGTCCTGCGCATTTTCCATATTCATATTGATTATTTCAGTTTTTCCACAATTAATAACCAAACCCACCTTGCGACCTTCACTCTACCAAACAGTCCAACACTCTCTGCATCTCTTCTGGTCCATCACAAATCAAAACTATGTATCATCTGCATAATCTATAAATCCAAAAGTTTCCTGTTCTCTCTCCCCAAAGAGCACGTGCACCGGTTTCTGTTCCAACGCGTTTCATAATGCAATCAATGATAATATAAATAGTAAAGGCGATAGAAGACACCACCTTGGAATTACTTCCGGACTTGACTTCAAACGAACTCACTCAGATGTAACCATCAACCATCACTTTACAAAAATGTGTCCTCATGCATGTTCATAATGACCCTCACAAACTCCTCTGGTATTCTATAATGTCTCATGATCTTCCCCATAGTCTCTCTCTCAGAAGGCGACACTATCAAAAGCCTCTTTCTAAAATCAACAAAACAAAAGACTTAACGGTACTCTCATTTCATTAACTTGCTGCATCAAATGGCGCTAACTATAAAGATCTGATCCATTGCAACCACGTCCCCTTCTAAAACCAGCCTGTTCATCCCTCAGAATACCCTCAACCACTGGCTCCAACCTATTTAACAACACTCTACTGAAAACTTTCAAAGCTATTCGGTGACAAAGCAGATTCCCCCTCCAATTACCACATTCCACTCAGGTCTCCCTTCTTCGGAACTTTTAACAATCACACCATTCTTCCAAACTGATGAAGCAGTAACTCCCGTCACCCATATCTTATTGAATAGCTTGGTCAAGATCATTATTAATCTATCCCCTCCACTTTAAACATTTCCGGAAGTAAACCATCCTCCCCTGGTGCCTTATTATTATTATTCTTTAACTTTGTTTTACTGCTTTCTCCACTTCCGCAAGCCTCCAACTCTCCTGTTTCTATATTTAAATCTTCCTTGGAGCAGACGGTATATCCTCTTCTGGTGGTATTGGTCTATTAAGAACACTGTCTCAAAATGCTCTTTCCATCTATTTTTAAGATCTCCATCTTTGGTCAATAAATTTCCTCTTCCCTGTCTCTAACTGGTATTTCCTTGCGTTTACCTGTATTACCACTCAGTTCTCTACTCGATTCATATGCTATTCTTTGACTCTGTCCATCAGTTTTTCTGTTTATTAAGATTTCAGTCTCTGCAATCTTTTCCATCCACACATCTTCTTTTATCTCTCCTAGTTAACCTTTCTTACTTCTGAATTCAAACTCCAGTACGCAGCTCTTGCTAATTCAATCTTCTTGTCTCATCAACGGTTGCATCTCACTCCCTCAATTTAGCCTCACCTCTCTTTTTTTTTATCACATTCATCACGTTTCTCTCTGATATCCATTTCTTTCTCCTGAAGCTATGTCTCCTTCCAATCGTAACATTCAGCAGATCTCATGCAAAACTTTGTTCACATCCTCCCACATCTCATCTACACTTCTCTCCCCCTCTTCCAACGTTTCCAACAATTTCAAAACCTATTTCTGCCATTCTAATCTGAATTCCTCCTTTTCTTCTCCTTCCCTTCTCTAAGCTTAACAATAATCGTATCTACCAATACTTTAGATTTTTCCTTCTTTCTGATTTTTAAGTTTAAACCTTATTTTTTTACTGCAATGCTGGGTTGATTGTCACTACTACCAATATCCGCTCCCTTTTATAACATGAACATGTAGCAGAGAACTTTCATGCCTCCTACTGATAGTATGATGTGATCAATCTGATTTTTAGTATTTTCCACACAAGACACCCAAGTTGTCTTGTGTATTATTGCAATGCTGAAAGAGTGTGCCTCCGATGACTAAGTCATTTGCTAGAACCAGAAGAATTTCCAAACCTCACTCTGTTTTCACTCATCCTGCTACCAACTCCCATCTTACCCATACATGCCTCAAATCCCTCATTTGAAATTAAAACATTACTGCATTAAAGTCTCCAAACGCAGAATCAAAACATCATGTCTAGGTACCCTTACCCACTCCTTCTTGCAACTTTTCACTTAAAATGTGTCTTTCCTTTCATCGAGTGCATCATTAGTAGGTGCATAAAACCTATATATATATATACATATATATATATATATATATATATATATATATATATATATATACATTGTTACGGAACAGAGAGAGATAATGAACACTTCAGGTGGCGAATACTAAAATCACTACTGTCCCAAGAAAGTTCCGGGTTCAAAACCAGACTTAGGTAAAATTACAAGTTAAAGTTTAATGCTCAAAACTAACAACTAGACATTCAGGACTCATAAGGATGGGATAATGGCAAAACAGGTTACATATATAAGGTTACCTGCAATAGCCTCTATTAACACTAGAAATTATGCAAGATAAATTTATCTAAATCAAGCCCTGATAAAATGAGAAAATTGGATAATGCCTGGAAGTTAAAGCAAGATATAATATTATTACAGATACAAACTATTACTAATACTGGCTGACAGTAAAAACTTTACCAGGCTGACAAGAGTATACGCCCATGCTATATAGTACAAGAAAAAAGGGTAATAAACATCTTATACTCAAAATATACCTAGAGCTGGAAATGGCTGGAGACTTCCTGAGCACTCACAAAAATAATAATATACTGTACAAGGGAGGACAGAGATGTGAACAGAGAATAGAGGAGTAGATCTAAGTGGCAACTAATGCAGAGACTGAGCTCATTATATAGGTGCCAGCAGAGCTTGATTCACACCCTTGTAAGAAGGACGCGCAAATGAAGGCATAGAGGACTGCAAAGAGTTGACACTCCTGTCTCTGAACAGCAGATAGAACTGACTTACTCTACTATAAGGGAGAGAAGAGTGGAGTGAGGTAGAGGAACACGCAAGCCTGGGTCTTACCATGGAAGCCACGTGGAGAATCGTGATCAAACATGCAGCATACTGTGTGACAAGATAGAATTATACAAAGGATGATAAAATCAACAGGCATTATATAACACCTTCCTCATTGTAAAGAAAAAGCAGAAATTTACAGAAAGGAAATTTCTTATTACTCTAAAACAATCTGTCTGAAGTCTAGATAAGCAATCTGCAATAACATGTGTTTCTTTCCCCTTGACATGTTGTATGTCTAATGAATACTGAAGAAAGTGAGACTCCATCTTGTCAATCTCTGATTTTTATTTTTAAACTTTACTAATGAATTTCAGTGGGTTATGATCGGTATAAATGACAGCTATGTGGGTCAAAACCAGAACAGACACAAATAAACATCTGAAAAATCTTTGGCTGTAAACTCAGAAATCAAGGCCAAAAGCCCTTCTCTCAATAGTTGAGTAGTTTTTTTGAGGTGGAGTGAACTTCTTACTGTAATAAGATACAGGGTGCTTTTCAATACCCCTTATCATCCTCTTTGCAGCAAAACAGACCCAGGTCCTGTACTCACTTATTGCTCAACAGGCCATCTTAAAAGGCTTAGCAAAATTTGGAGTAGCGAACACCTCATGGCTGACTTAATAGGATAGCTTTTAAGTTTTATTGAAAGAGGAATTCACAGTTATCGGTCCAGACAAATTTAACTCCCTTTTTCAGTAGGTCTAAAGTGGTGATACAAGAACTGAAAAGTGGAGAACAAATCTCCGGTAATAACCTACCATCTCCCAAAAATCTTTAGCTCTTTCCTACTTTTAGGTCTGGGAAGATCACTTATAAGTTGAACCTTAGCTCCTGTGGTGGTGCAACGTGTCCATCACCAATTACGTTCCCAAGGTACTGCATACTTAGCTTGACCAAACTCACACTTTGATAAATGAGCTACAAGATGTTAGCATGAACCAAACTGCTCAAGAAATGTACAGCTGCTAATGCATAGCATAGGTGATCTTTCCAGTTGTCACCTTGAAGATTAATACATCATCAATATAAACAACACACCTTCTCCCAAACCCTCTGTTACAACATTCATGAAGCTTCTGAAAAGTGGCTGGACATTCTTCTTATACCATATGACATTACAGAACATACAAAAGTCTTTCCTAGTGTTACAGCAAACACATGAGGATCTCCCTAGCATGTTCAGCAGCTCAGGTGGGTACTGCCAGTATCCCTTAACCATGCGGCGTCCCATCGACGTACCTTCCACATCCTCACACGTTTTGTCACTTCAAATCCCGTTGACGTACTTCAACGTCCTGCAAAAATTGCAATGTTCATAATTTCCACAATTTTCAAAATTTGCACGAGAGATTTTCTGATTCTTCCCACCCACCCAAGCCCTCCCCTATGTGCCGCCAGGTGGGCTTGGCGTCCCAGACCCCATGTGACCCGCGCTGCGCCCTTGTCTCGGAGTCACTCACCTGTTAGCAAGTGACCCAGGTCAGACATGGCTTGAAAGGTCCTTTTCCAGACGACGAAATGAGCATCTGGGCCCTGGAGGCCTTCTACTGGAGATAGTGATTCTCCACTTGATGATGTGGTGGATCGAGATTACGTCCAGCCCAGTAAGAAATAACAAGCAGTGATGAGGAGGTCCCTTTCGCTCTGGAAAAAGTTGGGATTATGTGATGATTATATCAGTGCTGGCGACAGGGAAGGCCAGCCTGCAGCACAAACCACCTGCACGGACCTCTGTCCATCCCCTAGAGAGAGATTCTGATGAGGACGAGGACGAGGACGATGGACGGCGGCTTAGGGACAGTGATGTTTGCTCTTTTGGTTGCAGAAGGAAAAAGGCACCCTGAGGATCAGAAGGTATGGCAAGAGAAGATCAAATAGAGGTATGGTCCTCAGTGTTTTGTCTGTGGGAATGCGTGTCAGGTGCTGGTGGGAGTGCTATGAGGATGCAAAGGGAAAGTGGTGTGGAGGAGGCAGCATGATGCACGTGGTGCACGTAGGCCTCGGGAGAGAGGCAGGTGGAGCCTCCCCAGCATGTCTTTCTACTCACACAATATTCCTCAAACTTCCTCCCACAGCCCCATGGATGTAGGGAAAGGAAGGAAAGGGAAGGGAAAGGGTAAAGGAAAAGGAGAGAGGAAAGAGAAGTGCGAGTGATGAACGGCGCCAGCTCTCCACCCTCCCCAACCTCCCCCTCACCACCACTGACCATGCAGGGTGCTTGCCTTTAGGCCATGTTTTAGAGGAAGGTACCATAACTTCCTACATCTACTGAAACTGTGTGGGATGGCAGACCTGATGCTCAGTATAATGGTAAGGCCAGTCCAGTATTTTCCAAGTCTTATATAAAGTTGAAACGGGTGTAAATGTTTGCAGGAAAGAAGTAATGTGTAAGTTGAGAAATAGTGTAAGATGAAAGAAGTGATATCAAAACTTACAATCCCACAACTGTGCAAATCAAGAAAATATGACGTCTCAGTATAACTCATATCAGAGTAAATATGTGATAGCAAAAGAATATAAAGGTGGGAAACGGGTGTAATGTTAGCAGAGAAGCTGTAATGTATAAGTTGAAAAATAGTGTAAATTGCAACAAATGATGTCAATGAGCACACCCACTGTAATCTGTAAATTATTACGCTCAGTAGAAGAACATTCTGGTCTGTAAGTTATGTGATAGGAATGAATCTATAAAGTGGAAAAGGGTGTAATGTTAGTAGGAAAGTAATTTATAAGTTGGTGGAATACTAGTGTAAAGATGAAACAATGATAACGGTGCAACACTCACTGTGTAAATATTACGATAATATGACTTTTCCACCAGAATAGTAAGAGTCTTCCTATTATGTGACATTCAGCAATTATATCAAGTGAAACATGTGTAATGTTAGTGAGAAGTATTATATAAGCAATAAAAAAAGGTTGTAAGTTGAAGTAATACTCTATAGCGATTCTCACCCCTCTGTGTTATTATGCGCTATTATTACACTCAAATATTTACGTAAGGCTGAAACTATCTCAAAACATGATTCTCTAAAGAACAGGAAAAAATGTACTATATGTCACATTAAGAAAGTATTATGTAAGTTGAAAAACACAATACAGAGTTGAAACAACAGTCACATGAGTTCACTCATCACAGAAATGCAGCTAACATTACGCCATAAATGTCTTTATCAAAAGGCCTGTGAATATTGTCAAAAAAGTTCAATAATATATGTAAAATGGTATAATGTTATTGGAGTATGTATTATGTTACAAATAGAAAAAATGATATGTATCATGATTCAGCAATGTTAGCTTTAATTCATCCTATATGAACAGTTTTGGCATTGATTTACGCTCGGTTCAGCCCGATGGTACAAATGCTTATTTCCCCTCTATTTTTGTATAAAATCCAATTTACTCTTGTATCCACATGTCTTTATGTTTGTAATAAAGATGTCACTTTCAACTTTACTTTCATTGGGTTTCCCAGTCTTATAATACCATATGGAAAACGTGAGCACTCAGACCAACCTACAGAGAACACGTGGACCAGGTGTGATGAAGGTATACCTGTTTAGGCAACTTATGGACCCTGGTGAACGCTTTTACTGTGTGATTGGACTATGTGTTCCCGGACCAAAAGCTGAAAAAGTTTTAGGTAAAAAAAATTGCAGTTAAAAATGGTCAGGATTGGGAGGATACCAGTGGTGCAAAAAGTGGTTGGGGCAGGGCGGGTTAAACAAATCAAACTTATTTATGTACTAATAGCCTTTTCCAATCTTGTCCATGCAATCTTCAACGAGGGAGAGAGGTAAGTGTCTGTTTTGGTTATGTGATTGTTTAACACGTCATGTAGTCGATGCAAAGTCGCTGTGACCCACTCTGGCTTAGGGACTAGAGTGACAGGAGAACTCCACTCGCTCTGACAGGGCTCAGTCATCTTCTGGTTCAACCAGGTAGCCAAGCTCCTTCTGGGATGAGAGGAACTTTCATTGGGTTCTACACGGTAAGGAGGCAGCTTAATTAAACTTTATGTCTCCAACATCGACATCATGCACTCAACACAGTGGTTCTTCCTGGAGTTAGTACACGGAACACTATGCTTGGGTACTCCCTGCAGTAATGCCCAAAACTAATGCCTTGCCTCGGGAGCTAGATGAGAAAGCTTAGTCTGGAGATCATTCATGATATCAGGATTCTTCCCCAAACTATCACTCAGGCTCATACGTGCATGGGAGAGCTTCACTTGCAGTCTTGGGTGAGAACAGTTACAGTGCAGACTAGGTTATTTTTGTCCCGCCTGTAAGCTATAACTTTAGCATGTTGATGTGACAAAGTTAGCTTGTTCTTTCTACTGATCTATGGTGTGGCGATGACATAGTTGATATCACTTGGAGTTTCTTCTCCTGACGAAATAAGGACCACTAAACTTGGCTTGAAGAGGTTGCCCCATGTACCGGTAGCAGGCAAACAAAATCCTGATCTCCCTGGCTGAAAGTGGCATAACTTGGACTTCTTATCATACCAAGTCTTCATCTCTCTCCTGAGCAGCTCCTAAATTCTCTCTCGCCAGCTGTAAAGCAGTGGACAGCCGTTCCTTGAACTTCATCACATACTTCCCTAGCAGGTTGGACGTCATCTTCCTCCGACAGCCAGCACATTCCTTGAGGTAGCTTAAGGGGTCCTCTTACTTCCATGGCCAAACAGGAGTTCAAAGGGTGAGAAGCCCAGTGATTCATTTGGAGACTTCTCTTGCGGCAAATATATGCCAATGGAAGACCTTTATCCCAGCCTTTCTGATGTTCCAAACAGTATTTCTTGAGCATCGATTTGAGTGTTTGATGATGTCTCTCCAACGCTCCTTGGGTCTGGGGAAGGTAAGCTGAAGACGTGATCACCAGGTGATGAAGACTCTTTTCAGAGACTGCTTGAAAACATTGAGCACAGGGGAAATTACTGGCCGCGTCTGATCAATACACTCCTTGGGCAGACCAGAACTTGGAGAAGAACCCTAGCATTTCCTTAACCTGAAACATTCTTTTGCAGAGATATTTCTAGAAGTGGAAATTGCTTCAGGATAACGAGTAGCCATATCAATCAGTGATGTCAACACATAAGGAAAATCCTGAAGAAGTCTTAAGGAAGAGGGCCCACAATATCCACCAACACATGAGTGAATGGCGCCTCAAAAGGAGGAATGGGAACTAGAGGGTGCTGCAACCTTTTCAGTCTTGATTACACTTCCCCACAACTTAACAGGTGTGACAAGACTTACAATACCAGAACATCCTCTGGAAGACATACATGGCCAGTAGAGAGCTGTGTCAAAATGCATGCCACAAGTCTTCCTCACTCCCAAAGGTATGCCTGCCAAACACTGGAATCATGAGCCACTCTAATGATATCCTGCCTACATACACGAGGATGATGACAATCTCTGATGTACAACCTCCCATTCACAGTCGGCTGATGCTGTTGGGGGTCTCCACTTCCTCATAAAGTACTCCTGAAAGCTTTATATAATAATATGCTTAGAAGCACCAGCTGACTTTCTTCCTCACTGCAAGCAGAGTTAGCAATAAAGGACCTTTTCCAACTCAGGGTCAGGGCAACCTGCAACTCAACCAACTCTTGACGAGACAAATTATCAACACTACGGGGTACTGCCTCATCTGGTGAGTGGTCCAAATTAGCAAGAAAAGTGTCAGCTACGATAACATTTCATCAATCATCATTATCCTCTAAGTCACCAGTAACTTTAGACTTTGCCCTAGTGACAGCACATACAGAGAGAAACACATCAGGGACATCACTAATCCTGGGTCGCAGTCACTGGTTCACTAGACAACCTGGGGAGCTGGATACACCTAACTTCCACCAATATCATTTTCAAGTACAGCAAAGTTACCCCTGACATTGGGAGTGTCTCCGGGAACCAACCCAACCATAACGGAGACCATTAACAAAACCAGACTTCTAAATTCACTCTGCAACAGAGGGACATGAGTAAAGGTGAATTATTCCCTACACCTTGTAAGATTACAGTTTCACTCAGTGGAATTAACATTAGACCTAGAACACTGGTCAGCATAAGGGATTGGCAGGCACCTGTATCATTGATATATTTTAACTGATTTCCTGTCATTACTGTCCATGATGACTGACAAAATCATCAGACAGGAAATTAGCACATGAACTCTTGAGTAATGTCACCTACTAGTTACTTGCTCAAAAGAGGAGCTTCATCATAAGAATTACTGCCTTCTCTTAAAGCAGGACTCCAGTTAACTCAGTTAAAGAATCTCTGGGAACTCTCAAGGGTGGACACTTGACCAATTGACTTGAATATTTAAAAACTCCTTTTTGTTCACAGTCACTGCTGTCTCCTAGAAACATTTCTTTGTAGTATGATCAAGTCATTACCACAATAAAGTACAGTTTACTTTTCTGAAATCTAGAAGGTGGAGCTGTGTATTTACTTCCTGAGAAACATCTTCTTGATTCTCTTCTTCTCCTGTTACCTGTACTCTGAGTGAGAGGCAACGTACTTACTCTCAGCTTTCTGCTTTTTTCTTTAGAATATCTCTTGTGAGTGAGAACATATTCATCAGCTAATATTGCAGCATCAGACAAATTATCTATTCCTTTCTCATCAAGATATAGGCTTACATCTTTATTAATACACCTTTTGCAAGTCCTCCAGCAAAATCATCTGCTTAAATTTATCAAAATCAGAATTTACATTCTTAGAATTTAACCATTTTGCTCTAACAGATCTTCTTTGATTTTTTGCATACTTAACATGGGATTGGCTTATCTTGCTGTATAAGCATGTCCTAAATTTTACTCTATAGGCTTTAGTGAACAATCTCATAGGCCTTGGCAAGAACAAAGCTCTAACTTATCAGCAAATATCAGATTGATCCTGAGGCAAAGATGCATAAGTTACTTGAGTTTCTTTACCGGTGAGAACACTCTGAAGGAGTACTTGCTTATCACTTTTTGGGCCAATTAAAACCTGTAGCTACCCTCTCAAACAACTGAAAATACTTCTTGTTAAATCCCAGATTTATTACAAGGGAGGGACAAGTTTAACATTTTTTAGCCACATTTCAAAATCATCAGAGCTAGATGATCCAGTTCCACTCTTGTTTTCATGCGATACTCATGGTGCTCGCCTGAATCCTAGCAAGTCTGGCAATTTGTGCAGCACCTGAGCCTGTGCCTGTGCTGCTCCTGAATGCGGGAGCCTGAGACTCCAACCTCCTTAGCACATGCCTGAAACTCAGCCTGCTTAGCATTTAGCCTGAAACTCAGCCTCCTTAGCACACGAGCCTTCTGGCAGGCGCTAGCTGTTGCCCTTTAGCTATTTCAATATGTGTTTAATAAGCATCTGGAGGAGTTACATTAAACAAGCTTTTATTAATCATGCAAACAATTTGATCTTTTAGAATGATGAGAGCAAACAATTCTTACAAAGAATTATTGAGCAACAAGCTTAAGTTCATTCTTTTGTTCTGCTTTCTACATCACATCACTGTTTGCACATTTGGCAACAAAAATCTTTGGCTTCATCAAGAGTAGTAATAGTAGACATCATGAATAAAGATTGCTCATCTGGAGGAGTTACATTAAACAAGCTTTTATTAATCATGCAAACACATTTGATCTTTTAGAATGATGAGAGCAAACAGCAATTCCAATTATTGAGCAACAAGCTTAAGTTCATTCTTTGTTTCTGTTTTTCTACATCACACACTGTTTGCACATTTGGCAAAAAAATCTTTGGTTTCATCATAAGAGTAGTAATAGTATGAGCCTCATGAATAAATCACAGTCACAATATATCAAAGCAATATCCTTATGCGATAATATCCTGAAATTATCCTGATAAAGAGGTCCATCTCAAATTTATGTTATGGAACAGAGAAGAAGAGATAATGAACACTTCAAGTGAGTTAAGTACTAAAAATCACTACTCTGTCCCATGAAAGTTCCAGGTTCAAAACAAAAGACTTAGGTAAAATTACAAGTTAAATTTTAATGCTCAAACTATACAACTAAACATTCAGGACTCATAAGAGCATAATGTGAATGGCAAAACAGGTTACATATATGGTTAACTGCAATATTTATATTAACACGAATTTAGCAAGAACATAATTTATCTAAGTTAGCCCTGGACAAAATGAGAAAACCGGATAATGTTCAGTTAAACCAAGATATAATATTATTCCAGATACAAACTATTCACTATAGACTGAGCTGATAGTAAAAACTTTATTAGGCTTACGAATTAACGCCTTATGCTATACAGCATACAAGAAAAATGGTAATAACACTTATACTCAAATTATACAGCAGCTAGATGGCTGGAGACTTCCTGAGCACTCACAAAAATGAATAATATACTGTACAAGAGGAGGACAGAAGATGTGAACAGACATGAGTGAGTAGATCTAAGTGGCAACTAATGGCAGAGACTGGAGCTCATAATATGAGGGGGCCGGCAGAGCTTGATTCAACTTGTAAGAAGGACGCTCAAATGAAGGCATAGGAGGACAAGGAGTTCTCTGACACTCCTGCTCTGAACAACAGAAAGAACGACTTACTCCCTACTATATGGGAGAAAGGGGGAGTGAGGTAGAAACACGTTGCCTGGTCTCTATGGAAGCTACATGGAGACTCAGATCAAACATGTACAGCATACTGTAAAGTATTATGAATTATACAAAGGATGATGAAATCATAGGAAAACTATATAACAATATATAGTATATATATATATATATATATATATATATATATATATATATATATATATATATATATATATATATATATATATATATACAGTATATATATATATATATATATATATATGTATATATATATATATATATATATATATATATATTTATATATATATATATATATATATATATATATATATATGTACATATATATATATATCTATCTATCTATATATATATATATATATATATATATATATATATATATATGTTTTTTTATATATATATATCTATATTGTCGGTAGTAAAAAGGTGTGGCTTGTGAAAGTGCTAATGGTTCTGTGTTCAAATCGCTGGGACAGGGAACAATTAAAGGATTTGAATTTAACCTAAAAGAAAAAGCAGACTTTACTGTTCTACCGTAAGACCAGCCGACATGTAAAAATACCCACGATAACAATACCATATATACCAGTCCTGTATGAGACAGCCCTAGCATGTATTCAGTATGTGACAGTATGGGTGTTAGCACCGAAGTTTAAATGACATGTAGAGGTGTATGGAATTTAGTACGACTACAAGGCCGTGGGAGCAGGCTGTAAAGTTTATGTTTATTTGAGTTGGAAATATATATATATATATATATATATATATATATATATATATATATATATATATATATATATATATATATATATTTCTATGTGGAAGAAAGAATCAAAAAGCTAGAATTGTAAAAATTCACTCCTTCCAAGAGAAAAACAAAATAGAAGAGAGTGCCAAATTCAAGATCCTGATAATGTTTGAGATGCTCTGAGACACACTGAACTGAGTATTTGAAAGACTACAGTTCACATAGGAAGCAGGAAATACAGACAGAGGGAGACAGTTCCTGAGTGCTTACATGTTGTATAAATGAAGGACTGGGAGTAACGTTTAAGCTCTTGTACTAGAGAGTTGGACAGAAAAGGGATGAGAGATTCCCTGCTAGACGAGTGCTACGCGTCCATCAGTAGAGGTCGAGGAATACATGAGGCAGATCAGAAGAGCAGTGATCATTGAAGTAGCGATAGTAAAAGAGATAAAGATGCAAGACAGTGCGGTCGAAGAGACAGAGAGGGTTGAAGGGAGTCAGTAAGAGGAGGGGAGAATTAATGAGGCAAAAAGCCTTGGACTCCACCTATTAGAGGAAGAGCTGTATGTGTGGAGCCTCCTGACAATGGTGAGAATTGGTACTGCACAGCCATTAGGGCGGATAAAACCCCAGTATTGAGTCAAACAATTGGTGTGCAGGGGTAAAGAAAGAACTTGAGTTGACTTAGTACACCTAATGTCTTTTAAGCATATTTTACAAGATATGTAATATGATCTTTCAAGATAAGTCCCATGTAAATGAAACCCCAAGCATGTTCAAGGATGATGCATAGATTAAGTTGAATATTATTAAATATGTAACATTGTAAGTGGGTATACCTGTGAAAGATATTGTTCGGGTTGATAGGGATGTAAAAACTTATTTTTGATCCATTAAAAAAAAAACATTATTTTTACCCCAATCAAAGATGCGAGCCAAGTCAGATATTAGGTGTGCCATAGCCTCATCCCTTTGTTTGCTGTAGTAACTGCTGAGAATGGACGTTGCGTGAACCAAATGGAATGGTGAAGGTGTGCAGTCCATCAATGTATGAGTGGAAAGAGGTTAGATGTAACAGCTTAGAAGGTCATTGATGCAGTTAAAAGGAAGAGAGTTGGTGATAGGACCAGAGCCCTGAAGAACACCACTGCAACAGATCCTAGGGAGAAGAAACGATGGCCGTCTACAACAGTTAGACTATAGAACGGCCAGAAAGGAAAGCTTAGTGATGAAGGCACAGATAGAAGGATAGAAACCGTAAGAGGAAGCAGTTTGGAAATAAATGATTTGCAGCCAGACATCGATCTGAAAGCCATTGAGATGTCAAGTGCAATGGAAAGCTTTCGCCAAAGTCTCGAAAAGAGGATGACCCAGGAGTTTTGAAAAGGTAGGTGAGAAGATCGCCAGTAGGAGCGTCCATGACAGAAACCATACTGACGATCAGAAAAGAAGATTAGTAACCATAGGAAAGATGATTTAAGAAGTATTTTGTATTCAAGGCAATTGGCACTGGAAAACTTTCAGAGATACAGGATGTTCAAACATGGTTGATTTAGATATTTAGAAGGTTGGGAAATGGTCAAGGCCTTCTTCCCAGGGACTTGCTTGACTGAAAGCAAACTTCACAGCAAGAAAGGAAATGTACAAGTTTATAGAGCAAAGTGAAGTAAAGTTTGTCAAGGCAGGTAGAAGTGCTACAGAAGCACAGTTCCTGAGAGCAACAGGAGGACTCCATCAGGCCCATATGGCCTTATTAGGATTGAGGCCTGTATGATGGCAGAATATACATCAGGTGGAGAAATTTTAATATCAGCCATGAGGAAGCCAGAGGGGAGTGATGGAGGGAACTAGCACCAGAATCCGTCATATGGTGGAACTTTGGAGTAGAAAGTCTGAGCGAAGAGATATGCTTTATCAGTAGCAAAGGAAATAGCCCTTACAGAGCCATCAGGAGTAGAAAAGAAGGAGAGGAAGGAAGATGAGGTAAGATTGTTAGAAAGGTTTTTGGCAAGGTGCCAGAAGGAGCGGGAAGAATTCGAGTTGGAGAGTTGAGAGCATTTGTGTTAGTAATGGATGAAATGTATTTTTAGCAGAGCGAAAAACAGATTTAGCACGATTCCGGGCAGAAACGTTTAAAAGATGTGATTCAGGAGGTATAGATAGATGGATGGAAGTAGATAGATATGTGTGTGTTTATATATACTGTATGTATGTATATATATATATATATATATATATATATATATATATATATATACACCGGGTATAGATGTTGAGTTGCAGCAGTAGTAGAAGCGACGATTATAGCAATAGTAGCAGTAACTGTAGCTTTCTAGTCAGTCTCTTAATCACCATCCTCTCTCATATTAATAGGTACCTCTACTGCACTCATCTATCCATCCCTCTCATCTCTGGTCTCCCTCTCCAATTCCTTGCACACTCAACTCCCACTCTTCTTGTATCAATTTCATTCTCCACCCACCCTGTCTCATATATCTCCACTCTATCCCCTGCTTCTCATCCTCCAGGTTTCCCCCTACCAGTCACATACACTCTTCTGGTCAGTCTCTCATTCCCCATCCTCTCATATATCTCTCGACCTCCATCCCTTCATCTCATCCCTGGTCTCCTCCTTCACACACACATATATATTTATCCAGTAAGTTTCATTCCCCATCCTCTCACATGTCTCTCCATTCCATCCCTGCACTGCATCTCTCAGCCTTCCCCTGCACCCCTCACATACACTTTCCTTATCAGTCTCTTAGGTCGCTATCATTTTAGTTAATAAATCTACAGTTTTTCACAGGGCAACATCCTCAAAGTGAACAAACACTGGGGATATTCTCATTACCCTGCCATCATTTCTTTCCCTTCTGAGGACGAAATTTGTGGGGTTGAGGATTTGGTGGTAGTGGGGGAGGGAGAGAGGAAAGGATTGTGGGTGTGTGTGTGTGTGTGTGTGTGTGTGTGTGTGTGTGTGTGTGTGTGTGTGTGTGTGTGTGTGTGCTTGCGCGCGTGTGTGTGTGTGTGTGTGGGAGAGAGAGAGAGAGCGAGAGAGCTTGAGAGAGTGAGAGAGATAAGCTTATTCCTTGCACACAGATAATCATAGATAGATAATAGATAATTGATATATAGATTATACAATGATAGCTAGATAGATAAGTAATTTGATTTTTACATCTGAAGAGGGTATTAAGTGAGATCACAGAACTGCATTCTCCATAAGTAAAGAAACATTAGTGTTTTGGTTATAGTTAAGTAAATTGAAAAACATATTGCATAAAAATATATGTATATATATATGTATATGGATATATATATATATATATATATATATATATATATATATATATATATATATATATATATATATATATATATATATATATATATATAATGGATTCCCCTACTGCTGTTTGTCTTCCTCTATATGTTGTGTATTATACCATTTTCATCTTTAACTTGGCCTAATGCAAATTGCCCATCTATCCATACTGAATTCTAAAGCTGTTACAAAGAAAGATTAACACTGGAATATGATGCCAGTCATGAAGAAGTGCTAATGGAAGGAATGTAGAGTGTGAAATAAACTACAAAATAACCCATAAATCTTGGTCAAATTAGAGTAAAACGAGTATTGATATTTTTTATTGCTCATCATTACCTAATATCACTACGGGTATGTGGCCGTGTGATGTGTCCGGTTCAGAGGTAAGATGGACGCCCCTACCCTACATAGTCCCTGGTCACCCATGGGCAAGGTGTAGCACCGCATAGCCCACCAGGAAGATATTAGCTGGGATTACCATCGTCCCACGAGGTTCTACCATGGCAACTGAAGCAGGGTAGCTCCCCATGCACAACACTCCCATGGGAACTCAGCCACATTTACCAAGTAGACAATGTCTGGAAGCTAACACTACTACTCATACATATCTCATGCATACACAGCTGACCTTGCACTACACTCCCAGAAGAAGAGAACTCAACCACATTTACCAAGCAGACAAAGTCTGTGTGGCACTACTGCAGTACTCTTAGGTATCCTATACACATGCTCTTGGGGGAATGCTCTCTCTTCATTTTATTTCCTGCACCTCGCCGTGTGGAAGTTAACCCTGTTCCCACCCCTGGCCTGGCTCTGTCACTGCCAGCATATGAAGGTGTTGCTTGTTTGTCGTCGACGGGTATGCTAGTTGCCACACAGGATACCATCAACATCTATACACCACTACCACTACTACTGAGATGGGGAATGAGAGAGGGAAGGGGGGAGTGGGGAAGGAAGGGGACTGGATGGTGTAATACCAGAGAAGTGAAATGAAAATGAAAGAACTAGGAATTATTACTTTTAGTAAGACTCAGCAAAAACTAACCTCTCTCTCTCTCTCTCTCTCTCTCTCTCTCTCTCTCTCTCTCTCAAAAATAATACAAGTTACTGTTTGGCGAATCATTTTACCCTGCTCCATGTTATTCTTCCCTCATTATGTTATATATATCTTTTAAAATACCTTCAATATAATTTACGTTAGTAAGATATAGAAAGAAAATTGGAGTGTAATGGATGTATAAAATTGTTAAGTAGGAGGTGTTATAAATGTCCACAAGTACCGTTCTTTTCTTCTACTCTTCCTTCGCATTATCCACCATCATTACCACAACCACCATTCCCACACATCATTCTGCTCTTCCTCCTCCTCTTCATCATCATCACCATCGTCATTTGAATCACCATCATTTCATCATCTTTCCCCTCTCAGCGATAAGGAACTATCGTCCTCAGTCAGTCTCTCCCTCTTCCTATGACCTCTGAGCCTTTTTAAACTCTCTACCAGGACAGCCTGAAAGAAAGCACAGGGGGCTGTTGCTGTCTGGATTTCTCTGTATATAATCCCAGTCAGCAATACCCACACTCAGACCATACCACCACACAGGATATTACTACACCAGTCAATAATACCCAAACCACACCACACCGCCATACAGGACAATACCAACACCAGTCAGTAATACCCACAACACACCATCACTCGGGATAATACCAAACCAGTCAATAATACCCACACCACACACCATACACTAATTGCATGCCACACCAGTGCAATAATAGCCACACCACACCACACCACACCACCCACATAGGGTAATACCACACAATGTTCAATAATATCCACACCATTAATTCACCAGCACAGGATAATACTAGCCCAGTCAGTAACAATCAGCACCACACCACCACACAGGATAATACCACACCAGTCAGTAATACCCACATCACACCACACCACACAGGGATAATGAGAAGACATGGCATTTCACTCTCTGAACAATATATTTGGAGAGATAGATAGATAGATAGATGGATAGATAGAGAGAGAGAGATAGAGGTAGATAGGTATAGAGAGAGAGAGAGCAGAGACATTATCTTTTTTTACCTTTTTCATGTAATCCATATCACATCCAAGTGATTTTATTAAACGCAAGAGGGGGAAATTTCGGAACGAGGGAAGGGGGAGATATAGTCCTTATTAACCGGGGCTTCAAATTGTTAGTCAAATCGAAGAAGTGCTATGGGGAGGGATGTATAGCCGTAGCATTTGTCTTTTAATCTGCCACTGAGCCATGTGAAATAAGCTGCAAAAGGACGAAAATCTGGGCCAAGCTTTAAAGGTGAAAGGACTATATTTGTCATTGTTTTTGTTGTTGACGGATTCTTGTTATTGTTTTTGCTGTTTTGTTTCTTTTGTTTTTACGTTGTTGTTTTTGCCTTAGTTGTTGCTGGTGGTATTGTATGTTCTTTGCTCTTTGTCTCTTCTTTACTTGTCATTCTTGTTGTTTTGTTATTGTTGTTTTTGTTGGTGTTCTTGTCGTTGTTTGTGAGGATATATGGAGCCGAGTTCTTGCTATTACGACTGCCATACTTCGCGACGACCACTGGGGTGCTTCAGACGACGAACACTTTACCACCATACTACTCCCATTACCGATGCTGGGGTTCACCTCGAGGGCTCGTTCTTGGTCGTCTTCGTTGTCCTTTAATGGTCGTGGTGGGCTCCCCTCTGGATGACCTCATCCTTTTCCTGCAAGTAGGCATCCTAGACGGCAGTAACATCGTGCCATACCTGGACGCGTGAAGCAGCAGGGATGCAGACGGACATGGGCTTACTCTCACCTGTTGTAGGTTAGGAATTAATAATAATAGTAGTGGTGATGATGTTACAGTAGTATTGAGTGATAAGAGTAGTTGTGAGATGATGATAAATTGGTAAGAGCAGCAGTTATAATGAAAAATAGGTGTTTGTGATGGTAATAGTCGTAGTGATAGCCTAATAATCGTAGCTATTTTACGCATATTAATAGTAGCAGTGATAATGTTGACAGTGACAATAATAAGAGTAGTAGTGATAATAGTAATAATAGTGATGATAAAAGCAGTAGTTGATAATAATAGCAGTGGTGATAATAATAGTAGTAAGTGATGATAATAATAGTAGTACTGATAGAAGTAGTAGTGTTAATATAATAATAACTGTAATAATAATAATATTAGTAGTGATAATAACAATAATGATAGTAGATGATAATAATAATAGCTGTGATGACAATATAGTAGTAGTAATGATAATAAGATAGCAGTAGTTGGATGCTAATATAATGACACAGAAGTGATGATGTAATAATAATAGTAGTAATACCTGAGCTTTGAAGAATCAATAGTAGTTCTGATGATGAAGGCTAATGTGTGGAAAGTGGTGATAAAGTAATGTAACAGCAGTGATGATAAGAGTAGCAGTGATAATTGATAACAGTAGTAGTGATAGTGACAAATGATAGTAAAATTGACAAATATAGTAATAATAATGTAACAGTAGTAGTGGGTGATAATAATAATAATGATAATAGTAGTTGTAATAATAATAATATAATGATATCACCAATAATAACAAACCTTTAACAAGGACGTCTCCCCATCATGCGGTGAAGAATATGGGTAAAATGAAAAACATTGCATAAGGAAAAATATATAAGGTGTATATATATGTATATCGATAGATAGATAGATAAATAAAATAGATATAGATGCATACATAAATATATATATGTGATAGTATGATATATATATATATATATATATATATATATATATATATATCATATATGTATATATAATGGATTCCCTACTGCTGTTTGTCTTCCCTCTATACTCCTATTGTGTATTATACCATTTTCTTCACTTTAACTTGGCCTAAAATGTGCCATCTTATCCATACTTCGGAATTCTAGGCTGTTACAAAGAGATTAACAATTTGGAATATGAGGCCAGTCAAGAAGAAGTGCCTATGGAAGGAACGTAGAGTGTGAAAATAAACTACAAAATAACCCATAAATCTTGGCCGTCAAATTAGAGTAAAACGAGTATTAATTTTTATTGCTCATCATTACCTAACACACTATGGGTATGTGGCCGTGTGATGTGTCCGGTTTCAGAGAAGATGGACGCCCCTACCCTCTACATAGTCCCGGGTCACCCCTTGGGCAAGGTGTAGCACCGCATAGCCCACCAGGAAGATAGTAGCTACAAAGGTTACCCCCATCGTCCCAATGAGGCTCTACCATGGCAATGAAGTGGTAGCTCCCCATGCACAACACTCCCAGGCGGGGAACTCAGCCACATTTACCAAGCAGACAATGTCTGGGCTAACACTACTACTCACACACATCTCATGTACATAGCCAAGACCTTATACAACACTCCCAGAAAGAGAACTCAACCACATTTACTTCAAGCAGACAAAGTCTGTGTGGCACTACCGCAGTACTCTTAGGTATCCCATACCAATGGGTAGCTCTGGGGGGAATGCCTCCTCCATTTTACCTGCACCTCGCCGTGTGGAAGGGACCCTGTTCCCACCCTGGCTCCTTCCGGCTCTGTCTGCCACATGAAGGTGTTGCTTGCTGTCGCCGACGGGCATGCTAGGCCACACAGACACCATCAACATCTATACACCACTACCACTACTATTGAGATGTGTGAATGAGAGAGGAAGGGGGAGTGGGTTAAGGGATGGATGGGTGTAATACCAGAGAAGTGAAATGAAAATGAAAGAACTACGAATTATTACTTGAAGTAAGATCAGCAAAAACTAACCTCTCTCTCTCTCTCTCTCTCTCTCTCTCTCTCTCTCTCTCTCTCTCTCTCTCTCTCTCTCAAAAAATAACAGTTACTGTTTGGCATAATCATTTTACCTGTCTTATATGTTATTCTTCCCTCGTATGTTATGTATATCTTTTAAATACCTTCATAATTTACGTTAGTAAGATATAGAAGAAAATTGGAGTGTAATGGATGTATAAAATTGTTAAGTAGGAGGTGTTATGGAATGTCCACAAGTACCGTTCTTTTTCTTCTCCTAGCTCTTCTTCGCATTATCCACCATCATTACCACAACCACCATCATTCTGCCTCTTCCTCCCTCCTCTTCATCATCATCACCATCATTTCATCATTCCTTCCCCTCTCAGATAAGGAACCATCGCCCTCAGTCAGTCTCTCCCTCTTCCTATGACCTCTAGCCTTTAAAACTCTCTACCAGATAGCCTTAGTGCAGTTAGGGGGCTGTTGCTGCCTGGGATTTCTCTGTATGTAATCCTGAAATAGCAATACCTACACTCAGACCATACCACCACACATGATATTACCACACTAGTCAACAATACCTAAACCACACCACACTGCCATACAGGACAATACTACACACCAGTCTGCACACCCACAACACACCATTACACGGGATAATACCAAACCAGTCAATAATACCCACACCACACCTCCACACTACACCACACCAGTCATTGATAGAAATACCACACCACACCACACCACCACATAGGGTAATACCACATAAGTCAATAATACCCACACCACACCACCACACAGGATAATACCATCCCAGTCAGTAAATAATCACACCACACCACCACACAGGATAACAATACCACACCAGTCAGTAATACCTGCATCACACCACACCACACAGGATAATGAGACATGGTATTTCACTCTCTGAAGAATATATTTCTGGAGAGAGAGGTAGATAGATAGATGGATAGTGTTACGGAACAGAGAAAGATAATGTACACTTTAAGTGAGAATACCAAAAATCACGAGAACCTGCAAAGTTCCAGGTTCAAAACAAAAGAGCAGGGTAAAATTACATGTTAAAGTGCTTAATAACAAACTAACAACAACAAAACATTCAGGACCTATAAAGATAATGTAATGGCAAATAAACAGGTTAAGCATATGGTTAACTGTAATAGCCTCTATTAATACGAAATTAGCAATAGTAAATTTATCTAAGTCATTTCTGATAAAATGAGATACCAGATAATACTCAGTGATTTCCAGATTAAGATAATGACATAGATACAAACCATTATCAAAAATGACTAATAAAGAACCCTACATAATTTACAAACTTCACTAGGGCCTGGGAATTAAACTTATGCTACAGACAGTACAAGAAAAAATGCAACAACAGTTACACTCAAATTACACACAGCTGCTAGATGTTTGGAGACTTCTTGAGCACCCACAATAATAATAACTGTACATAGGAGGACAAAGAGATGAAACAAAACAGGAGCAGATCTAAGTGGCAATGATGCACGAGACCGAGCTCATTACATAGGGGCCGGCTTATCATGACAAGCAACTTGTAACAAGGACGCGCAAATGAAGCGATGGGGACAAACGCTCGACAATCCCGCACTGAATAACAGAAAGGACGACTTACTCTACTATAACGGTAGAAGGGGGGATCGAGGCAGAACACGCTCGTGATCAAACATGCGGCATAAATGCGTTAAAATTACACAAAGGATGACATGAAATTCATAGGCTATGTAACACCTCCTCATAAAGAAAAAGAAATTTGCAAAGGAAATTTCTTTATTACTTCTAAAACAATGTACTTAAAGTCTAAATAAGTCAATCTGTATTAACATTTTCTTTCCCCTTGACATGTTAAAGGTCTCATAATACTCCTAAAGAAGTAGCCTCCATCTTGTCAATCTCTGGATTTTTTATCTCTTAAACTTACTAAGGAATTTCAGAAAAAGTGATCGGTATAAATGACCATAAATCAAAACCAGAACACAAATAAAATTAAAACTGCATAAACCCAAAATCAAGGCCAAAAGCTCTTTTCTCAATAGTGTAGAGTAGTTCTTTTGAGGTGGAGTGAACTTCTAACTGTAATAAGATACAGGATGTTCAACACTCTGATCATCCTCTTGCAGCAAAATGTTCCCAGCTCCTGTATCACTTGCAATTTCCATCAGCCATCTTAAAAGGCTTAGCAAACTTTGGAGAAGTAGCACTGGCTGACTCATTGCAACAGCTTTAAGTTTGTTGAAAGAGGATCTCATGTTTATCGGTCCAGACAAATTTAACTCCCTTTTTCAGTAGGTCTGTAAGTGGTGATACATGCATCTGAAAAGTAAGAGAACAAATCTCCTGTAACAACCTACCATTCCCAAAAATCTTTGTAGCCTTTTCCTAGTTTTAGGTCTCAAGATTACCATAACCTGAACCCAAGGTTCTGGTGGTGCAACATGTCCATCACCAATTATATACCCATAGGTAATGAACTTTAGCTGAGATTCAAACTCACACTTTGATAAATTATTTAAAAGATTAGCCTGAAAATGAAATGCCTCAAGAAATTTACTGATATGGCATAGGTGATCTTTCCAGTTGTCACTGAAGATTTTGACATAATCTATATAAACAACACACCCTGCCAAACCCTCTGTTACAACATTCATGAGCTTCTGAAATGTGGTTGGTGCATTTTTCATACCATATGGCATTACCGAACATGCAAAAGCCTTCTCCTAGTGTTACAAAACACAGATCTTCCTAGCACGTTCAGTCATAGGTACTTCACAGTATCCCTTTAACAAATCAAAACTTACTTATGTACCTAGCCTTTCCGATCTATTCTATGCAATCTTCCACACGAGTAGGGTAAGTGTCTGTTTTAGTTATCTGATTAACACGTCTGTAGTCGATGCAAAGCCTCTGTGACCCACCTGGCCAGGGACCAGAGTGACAGGAGAACTCCACCTGCTCTGATATAGCCTTCCACCATCTTGTGGTCCAAACAGGTAGCCAAGCTCCTTCTGGATGAGAGGAACTTTCACTGGGTTCACACGTGTAAGGAGTGGCAATTTGACTGGGCTTTGCGTCTCCCAAATATCAAGACTTCATGCATCAACACAGTGGTTCTTCCTGGAGTGGCAATGCAACACTTGCGGGTACTCCTGCAGTAATGCCGAAAACCAATGCCTTTCCTTGGGTGTGGTAGATGAGAAAGCTTAGTCTGGAGATCATTCACATATCAGGATTCTCTCCCCAAACTATCACTCAGGTCTCATACTGCATGGGAGAGCTTCACTTGCAGACTCGGGGTGGAACAGCTACAGTGCAGACTGGATTATTTTCATCCCGCCAGATATAACTTTAGCATGTTGATGTGACATAGCTGCTTACTCTTTCTACGATCTGGTGTGGCGACACATATTGACATCACTGAGTTTCTTCTCCACGAAACAAGGACCATCAAACTTAATGGAAGAGGTTGCCCATGAACTGGTAGCAGAATCAAAACCTGACCTCTCCCCTGGCTGAAAGTGGCGTAACCTGGACCCCTTTGTCATACCAAGTCTTCATCTTCTCCTTCTGAGCAGCTCCTAGCCCTCTCTCAGCTGCCAGTGGACATGTTCTTTGAAATTCATCACATACTCCAAGAGGTTGACGTCATCTTCCTCCGACATAGCCAGCATTCCTTCAGGAATTTGAGAGGGGTCCTCATTTCTTCATGGCCAAACAGTAGTTCAAAAGGTGAGAAGCCCAGTGATTCATTTGGAGATTCTCTTGCATAAATACAATCAGAATGTAAGACCTTTATCCCAGTCTTTCTGATGTTCCAAACAGTATTTCCTGAGCATCGACGGAGTGTTTGATGATATCTCTCCAACGCTCCTTGGGTCTGGGGACGGTAAGTTGAAGACGTGATCTGGGAGATGCCCAACTCTTTCAGAGACTGCTTGGAACGTTTGGACATGAAATTGTTTCCTCGAATCTGACTGTACCTCCTTGGGCAGACCAAACTTTGTGAAGAACCCTAGCATTTCCTTAACAATGTTGCTCCTTTGCTGAGATGTTTCTAAGTGGAATGGCTCTAGGATAACTATGCAGCTACATCAATCATGGCCGTCACACAAGAAAATCCTAGAAGAATGCTTAGGAAGAGGGGCCCACAATATCCACTACAAACACATGGGTGAAAGGCGCCTCAAAAGGAGGAATGGGAAATCTAGAGGTGCAACCTTTTCGGTCTGATTACACTTCCTCACAACTTGACAGGTGTGATAAGACTTATAATACCAGGAAATATCCCTGAAGACACCTGGCCAGTAGAAGTGTTTCAAAATGCGTGCCACAGTCTTCTCTCACTCCAAGGTGTCCTGCCAAACTGGAATCATGAGCCACTCGAATGATATCCTGTCTACAAACATGAGGATGAGTAATAACTTGATGTACAACCTCCCATTCACAGTCGGCTGATGTTGTTGGGGGTCTCTACTCTCCTCATAAGTACTCCCACTTGAGATAATATTTAGTAGAAGCACCGAAGGACTTCTTCTTCACTGTAAGCAGAGTTAGCTATACCCCAACCCAGGGTCAGCAACCTGCACCTCAACCAATCCTTGACGAGACAAATTATCAATACTACGGGGCATTACCTCAACTGGTGAGTGATCCAAATTAGTACAGAAAAGTGTCAAAGGATAATATCATCATCATCATTATCCTCTAAATCACCAGTAATCCTTTAGGACTTAGCTCTAGTGACAGCACAGTGTAGGGAACACATCAGGGATATCACAATCTTGGGACGCAGCCACTGGCTCACTAGACAATCTGAGAAGCACGACACACTTGACTTCCACCAATATCATTTCCAAGTAAGAAAAGTTACACCTGACATTGGGAGTACATCTCAACCAACTCAACCATAACAGAACCATTAACAAAACTAGACTCTCTAAATTCACTCTGCACAGAGGGACAGAGAAGTAATTATTTCCTAAGCACTCTGTAAGATTTGCAGTTTCATCAGAGGAATTAAACATTAGAGCCTAGAACATCAGTCAGCATAAGGGATTGTGCACCTGTATCAATGATATATTTTAACTGATTTCCTGTCACACTGTCCAGAGGACTGACAAAACCATCAGACAGGAAATTAGCTCATGAACTCTTGAGAGTGTCAGCCACGTTACCATTGCTCAAAAGAGGAGCTCCATCCAGAATTTCAAGTTACCCCTCAAAGCAGGTCTAGTTAACTCTGTTAAAAGAATTCTAAACTCTCAAAGAGTGGACACTAAATCAACTGACTGAATATTTAAAGATTCCTTTTTGTTCACATCACGCTGTCTCCTGAAACATCCCTCCGTAGCATGACCAAGCTAGACTATAATAAGTACATTTACTTTTCTGAAATCGAGTAAGTGAAGTTTGGTATTTACTTCCTGAGAAATATCATTCCTTTATTCTCTTTCCCGTTACCTGTACTCTGAGCAGAGAGGCAAACGTACCGCTCCTCAGCTTTCCCTTTTTCTCTAGAATATCTCTTTGTGAGTGAGAACATACTCATCAGCTAAAACTGCAGACTGTGGACAAATGGTCTATTCTTTTCAGCTCAAGATATAGGCTTACATCTTTACTACTTCACCTTTTGAAATCCTCCAGCAAAATCATCTGCTGCTTAAATTCTACTCAAACCAGAATCCACATTCTTAGAATTTGCACCACTGCTCTTAATATTGGATCACCCTTGATTTTTGCATAGCCTGGCATGGATTTGTTTATCTTGCTTGTAAGCTGTCCTAAATTTTACTCTATAGGCTTCAGGAATAAGCTCATAGGCCTTAAGAATCAAGCTGTTAACTCAATCATCAATTATCAGACTGATCCTGAGGCAAAGATGCATAAGTTAGCTTGAGTTTTCACTGGTGAGAACAGTTTGAAGGAGTACTGGGCTAATACTCCTCAGGCCAATTAAAACCTGTAGCTACCCTCTCAAACAACTGAAAATACTTTCTGGTTAAATCAGATTCATTAAAAAGGAGGGATAAGTTTAACATTTTTAGCCACATCAAAATCATCAGAGCAAGATGATCCAGCCCCACCTTGTTTCATGCGATACCCATGGTCTGCCTGAATCCTGGCAAGCTTCAATTTGTGCCTGAGCCAGTACTCTCTGCCTCTTGAATACGAGCATTTGCCTCTATTAACATGAGCCTTCCTGCAGGGCTAGCTGTAAATTAGCTTAATCTAAATTTGAGGTTTTGCTCATTTGGAGGAGTTACATTAAACAAGCTTTCATTAATCATAAATAACAATCTGATCTTTAGAATGATGAGAGCGAACAACAACTGCAATTGTTGAGCAACAAGCTTAAGTTCATTCTTTGTTCTGTTTTCTATATCAACACACTCATTGCACATTTGACACAAAATCCTTTGGTTTATCAAGTGTAGAAATAGTAGCCATCATGAATATATCACAGTCACAAAACATCAAACAATATCCTTATGATAATATCCTGAATATCCTGACAGGTCTACAAACTTATGTTACGGAACAGAGAAAGACAATGTACACTTTAAGTGAGAATACTAAAAAATCACTACAGTCCTGGGTAAAGTCTCCAGGTTCAAAAACAAAAGAGGTAAAATTACAAGTTAAAGTTTAATACACAAACTAACAACAAAACATTCAGGACCCAGCAAAGATAAATGCAATGCCACAAGAACAGTGTTAAATATATGGTTAACTGCTACAGCCTCTATTAAACACGAAAATTAGCAAGAGTAAATTCATCTAAGTCAGCCCTGATAAAACAGAGATACTCAGATAATACTCAGTGAATGCCAGATAAATTATTATAGATACAAACTATTACTAAAAATGACAAAATAAAGAAACCCTACATAGCCATTACAAACTTCACTAGGCTCACAAATTAAACTTATGCTGCGACAGGCACAAGAAAAAATGCAACAACAGTTATACTCAAATTAGTCACACAGCTGCTAGATGTTTGGAGATTTCTTGAGCACTCACACACAATAATAACTGTACAGGGGAGGACAGAGATGCGAATGAAATGAGGAGCAGATCTAAGTAACAATGAAGCAGAGATTTGACGCTCATTATATAGGGGCAGTTACAGAGCCTGACACAACTTGTAATAAGGACGCGCAAATGAAGCGATGGGGACAAACGGCCGACAATCCCGCACTGAAGAACGAGGCATAGACGACTTACTCTACTATAACGGTAGAAGGGGGGACTGAGGCAGAACACGCTCGTGATCAAACATGCAGCATACTGTGCGTTGTAATTACACAAAGGATGATGAAATCATAGGCTATGTAACAATAGATAGAGAGATAGATGTTAGATAGATAGACAAGTAGATAGAGATAGAGAGAGAGAGAGAGAGAGAGAGAGAGGAGAGACATTATCTTTTTTTTTTACCTTTTCATGTAATCCATATCACATCCAAGTGATTTTATTAAACGCAAGAGGGAATTTCGGAAACGAGGGAAGGGGGAGATATAGCCCTTATTAACCGCTTCAAATTGTTAGTATCGCTTAAAGAAGTGCTATGGGAGGACTGTGGAGCGCCAGCATTGTCTTGAATTCGCCACTGAGCTACGTGAAATAAGCTTGAAAAGGACGAAAATCTGGGCCAAGCTAAGGTGAAAGGACGTACTTGTCATTGCTTTTGGAGTTAAGTTATCGGATTCTATGTTAGTTGTTTTTTGCTGTTTGTTTCTTTTGTTTTTTGCTGTTGTTGTTTTTGTAGTTGTTGGTATAGCGGTATTGTTGTTCTCGTTCTTTGTTCTTCTTTACTGCTTTCATTCTTGTTGTTTAGTTTGCTATTGTTGTTTTTTGTCGGGTGTTCTTGTCAAGCGTTTGTGATGACAATGGAGCTGAGTTCTTGCCGACGACCGCCATATCAGCAAGACGACCACTGGGGCTTTCACGATGACCTTTACCATCACTCCCATTACCGATACGTCAGTCACCCTGAGTCGTTCTGGTTGTCTTCGCTGTCCTTGTGGTCGTGGAAATTTCCCTGGATTACGACCTCATCCTTCTGAAGGGGCAATTCTAGATGGTGGTAACACGTGCCGCCTGGACGCTTGAAGCTACAGGGACGTTATTTGATAACGCGGGCTTCATTTCACCTAAGTGGGTTAGGGAATTAAGAAGAATAGTAGGGTGAAGAGGTGCAGTAGTACATGATGGGCAGAAGCAGTAGGGATGATGATAATGGTAAAGAAAGCAGTGTTATATGTTGGAAACAGTGTTTGTGATGGTAATAGTCGTAGTGATAATAATAATCGCAAATGTACGCGGTTTAATAGTAGCATAGATAATGTTTGACAGTGACAATAATAAGAGTAGTAAAGATAATAGTAATAATAGTGATAATAGATGTGCCAGTAGTGATAATAATATAGTGGTGATAATAATAGCAGTAAGATGATAATAATAGTGAAAACTGATAGGAAGTAGTGATGTTAAGAATAATAACTGCAATAATAATAATATTAGAAGATGCATAATAACAATAATGGTACAGTGATAAATAATAATAATAGCTGTGACAGACAACAGAAAGAGTAATGATAACAATAGCAGCAGAAGGTGCTAATAATGGCAGAAGTGATGATACACAATAGTAATACTGACGAGAATAATAGTAGCACTGATGAGCAATAATGGTATGTAAGATGATAATAATAATAGAAGTGATAAGAGTAGCAGTGATAATGATATTGTTAGCAGTGATAGTGACAATGATAGCAAACTGACAACAATAGTAATAATAATAACAGTAGTAGTGGGTGATAATAATAATAATGATAATAGTAGTTGTAATAATAATAATAATGATATCACCAATAATAACATGCCTTTCCAACAAGGACGTCTCCCCCATCATGCGGTGAAGAATATATAAACCGAAAAACATTGCATAAAAAAAAATATATATGTGTATATATATGTATATCGATAGATAGATAGACAATAGATAGATATAGATATACATACACAAATATATATATATATATATATATATATATATATATATATATATATAATGGATTCCCTACTGCTATTAATATCTTCCTCTATACTCCATTGTGTATTATACCATTTTCACTTTAACTTGGCCTGTACCGTCATCTATCCATACCGGGAATTCCAGGCTGTTACAAGAGATTAACACTGGAACATGACGCCAGTCATGAAGAAGTGCTATGGAAGGAACGTAGAGTGTGCAACAAACGCAAAATAAACCCATAAATCTTGGACAAACAGAGTAAAACGAGTATTACTTTTTTATTGCTCATCATTACTTAACAAGCTATGACTATGTATGTGGCTGCGTGATGTGTCCGGTTCAGAGAAGATGGATGCCCCTACCTCTACAGCATGAGTAGTCCCGGGTCACCTTGGGGCAAGGTGCAGCACCGTGGCATAGGGCCCACTGGTAGGAAGATAGTAGCCGCAAGGTTACCATCGTCCCACGGAGGTTCTGCCATGGCAATGAAGTGGTAGCTCCCCATGCACAAATATTCTTGGCAAGGAATCCCAGCCACATTTACCAAGTAGACAACAAGTCTGGGCAAATACTACTACTCATACATATCTCATGTACACAGCTGACCTTGTAAAATAACACTCCCAGTGAGAAGAGAACTTCCAACCACATTTACCAAGCAGACAAAGTCTGTGGGGCAATCACCGCAGTACTCTTAGGTATCCTATACACATGTTCTTGGGGGAATGCCTTTCCAGCTTCATATTACTTACACCTCGCCGTGTGGAAGGACCCTGTTCCCACCCTGGCCTGGCTCTTGTCTGCC
>NW_027642532.1:0-24990 GCF_032717465.1 Coenobita brevimanus | reverse complement strand
GTTCTAGGCTCTAATGTTAATTCCTCTGATGAAACTGTAATCTTACAAGGTGTAGGGAATAATTACTTCTCTATCCCTCTGTGCAGAGTGAATTTAGAGTCTGGTTTTGTTAATGGTTCCGTTATGGTTGGGTTGGTTGAGACACTCCCAATGTCAGGTGTAACTTTCTTACTTGGAAATGATATTGGTGGAAGTCAAGTGTGTCCAGCTCCTCAGTTGTCTAGTGAGCCAGTGGCTGCGGCCCAGGATTGTGATGTCCCTGATGTGTTCCCTGCATGTGCTGTCACTAGGGCTAAGTCTAAAGTTACTGGTGATTTAGAGGATAATGATGATGATGATGTTATCCTAGCTGACACTTTTCTTGCTAATTTGGACCACTCACCAGATGAGGCAGTACCCCGTAGTGTTGATAATTTGTCTCGTCAAGAGTTGGTTGAGTTGCAGGTTGCTGACCCTGAGTTGAAAGGTCTAGCTAACTCTGCTTACAGTGAAGAAGAGTCAGCCGGTGCTTCTACTTGTTATTATGTAAAGTCAGGAGTACTTATGAGGAAGTGGAGACCCCCAACAGCATCAGCCGACTGTGAATGGGAGGTTGTACATCAAGTTGTCATCCCTCGTGTTTGTAGGCAGGATATCATTAGAGTGGCTCATGATTCCAGTTTGGCAGGACACCTTGGAGTGAGGAAGACTGTGGCACGCATTTTGAAACACTTCTACTTGCCAGGTATCTTCAGGGATGTTTCCTGGTATTGTAAGTCTTGTCACACCTGTCAAGTTGTGGGGAAGTGTAATCAGACCGAAAAGGTTGCACCTCTAGTTCCCATTCCTCCTTTTGAGGCGCCTTTCACCCGTGTGTTGGTGGATATTGTGGGCCCTCTTCCTAAGACTTCTTCAGGATTTTCTTATGTGTTGACCATGATTGATATGGCTACTCGTTATCCTCAAGTCATTCCACTTAGAAACATCTCAGCAAAGAACGTGGTTAAGGAAATGCTAGGGTTCTTCACAAAGTTTGGTCTGCCCAAGGAGGTATAGTCAGACCGGGGAAGTAATTTCATGTCAAATGCTTTCAAGCAGTCTCTGAAAGAGTTGGGCATCACCCAGATCACGTCTTCAGCTTACCATCCCCAGACCCAAGGAGCGTTGGAGAGATATCATCAAACACTCAAATCGATGCTCAAGAAATACTGTTTGGAACATCAGAAAGACTGGGACAAAGGTCTTCCATTTGTTGTATTTGCCGCAAGAGAATCTCCAAATGAATCACTGGGCTTCTCACCTTTTGAACTACTGTTTGGCCATGAAGTAAGAGGACCCCTTAAGCTACTCAAGGAATGCTGGCTGTCGGAGGAAGATGACGTCAACCTGCTGGAGTATGTGATGAAGTTCAAAGAACGGCTGTCCACTGCTTTACAGCTGGCGAGAGAGAATTTAGGAGCTGCTCAGGAGAAGATGAAGACTTGGTATGATAAGAAGTCCAGGTTACGCCACTTTCAGCCAGGAGATCAGGTTTTGATTCTGCTACCAGTTCATGGGCAACCTCTTCAAGCCAAGTTTAGTGGTCCTTATTTCGTGGAGAAGAAACTCAGTGATGTCAACTATGTCATCGCCACACCAGATCGTAGAAAGAGCAAGCAACTATGTCACATCAACATGCTAAAGTTATATCACAGGCGGGACGAAAATAATCCAGTCTGCACTGTAGCTGTTCCACCCGAGTCTGCAAGTGAAGCTCTCCCATGCAGTATGAGCCTGAGTGATAGTTTGGGGAAGAATCCTGATATCATGAATGATCTCCAGACTAAGCTTTCTCATCTACCTCCCAAGGAAAGGCAGGAGTTTTCGGCATTACTGCAGGAGTACCCGCAAGTGTTCCGTGCTACTCCAGGAAGAACCACTGTGTTGATGCATGATGTCGATGTTGGAGACGCAAAGCCAATTAAACTGCCTCCTTACCGTGTGAACCCAGTGAAAGTTCCTCTCATCCAGAAGGAGCTTGGCTACCTGTTGGACCACAAGATGATTGAGCCCTGTCAGAGCGAGTGGAGTTCTCCTGTCACTCTAGTCCCTAAGCCAGGTGGGTCACAGAGGCTTTGCATCGACTACAGACGTGTTAATCAGATAACTAAAACAGACACTTACCCTCTCCCTCGTGTGGAAGATTGCATAGACAAGATCGGAAAGGCTAGGTACATAAGTAAGTTTGATTTGTTAAAGGGATACTGGCAAGTACCTATGACTGAACGTGCTAGGGAGATCTCATGTTTTGTAACATTAGGAAAGACTTTTGCATGTTCTGTAATGCCATGTACAGATTGTTTTAGAGTAATAAGAAATTTCCTTTGTAAATTTCTTTTTTCTTTGTGGGGAGGTGTTACATAGCCTATGATTTCATCATCCTTTGTGTAATTTTAACGCACAGTATGCTGCATGTTTGATCACGAGCGTGTTCTGCCTCAGTTTCCCCCTTCTACCGTTATAGTAGAGTAAGTCGACATCTCTGTTATACTTTGCGGGATTGTCATCTCTTTGTCCCCATGGCTTCATTTGCGCGTCCTTATTACAAGTTGTATCAGGCTCTGCTGGCTCCTATATAATGAGCTCAGTCTCTGCATCATTGCCACTTAGATCTGCTCCTCATTTTGTTCACATCTCTGTCCTCCCCTGTACAGATATTATTATTGTGAGTGCTCAAGAAGTCTCCAACCATCTAGCAGCTGTGTGTAATTTGAGTATAACTGTTATTGCATTTTTTCTTGTACTGTATAGCATAAGTTTAATTTGTAAGCCTAGTGAAGTTTTTGTAATTCATGTAGGGTTCTTTATGTCAGTCATTTTTGATAATAGTTTGTATCTGTAATTATTTATCTGGCATTCACTGAGTATTATCTGGTATCTCATTTTATCAGGGCTGACTTAGATAAATTTACTCTTGCTAATTTCGTGTTAATAGAGGCTATTGCAGTTAACCATATATTTAACCTGTTTTTGCCATTACATTATCCTTATGAGTCCTGAATGTTTTATTGTTAGTTTGAGCATTAAACTTTGACTTGTAATTTTACCTAACTCTTTGTTTTGAACCTGGAACTTTACGGGACAGTGGTGATTTTTAGTATTCTCACTTAAAGTGTACATTATCTTTCTCTGTTCCGTAACATAAATTTGGCGACCTCATATCAGGATATTCAGGATATTATCATAAGGATATTGTTTGATATTTTGTGACTTTGATATATTCATGATGGCTACTATTTCTACACTTGATGAAGCCAAAGATTTTTTGTCAAATGTGCAAACAGTGTGTGATATAGAAAACAGAACAAAGAATGAACTTAAGCTTGTTGCTCAACAATTGGGAATTGTTGTTCGCTCTCATCATTCTAAAGATCAAATTGTTGACATGATTAATGAAAGCTTGTTTAATGTAACTCCTCCAAATGAGCAAACGCAGATTGAATTAGCTAAGTTACAGCTAGCCCTGCAGGAGGCTCGTGTGAAGGAAGCTGAATTTCAAGCACGTGCTAAGGAGGCTGATGTTAAGGAGGCTGAGTTTCACGCACAAGTTGAACTTGCTAGGATTCAGGCAGACCATGAGTATCGCATGAAACAAAGGTGGAACTGGATCATCTAGCTCTGATGATTTTGATGTGGCTAAAAATGTTAAACTTGTCCCTCCTTTTAATGAATCTGATTTAACTAAGTATTTTCAGTTGTTTGAGAGGGTAGCTACAGGTTTTAATTGGCCTAAGGAGTATTGGCCAGTACTCCTTCAAACTGTTCTCACCGGTAAAGCTCAAGTAACTTATGCATCTTTGCCTCAGAATCAGTCTGATAATTATGATGTAGTTAAGAGCTTGATTCTTAAGGCCTATGAGCTTGTTCCTGAAGCTTATAGAGTAAAATTTAGGACAACTTTCAAGCAAGATAAGCAATCCCATGTTGAGTATGCAATAATCAAAGAAGATTTGTTAGAGCAGTGGTTAAATTCTAAGAATGTGGATTCTGATTTTGGTAAATTTAAGCAGATGATTTTGCTGGAGGATTTCAAAAGGTGTATTAGTAAAGATGTAAGCCTATATCTTGATGAGAGAAGAATAGATAATTTGTCTGATGCTGCAGTTTTAGCTGATGAGTATGTTCTCACTCACAAGAGATATTTTAGAGAAAAAGGGAAAGCTGAGAGTCAGTACGTTGCCTCTACTCAGAGTACAGGTAACAGGAAAGAGAATAAGGATGATGTTTCTCAGGAAGTAAATACCAGCTTCACCTCTAGATTTCAGAAAAGTAAATGTACTTATTGTAGTAAGCTTGGTCATACTACGGAGAGATGTTTCAGGAGACAGCGTGATGTGAACAAAAAGGAGTCTTTAAATATTCAGTCAATTGGTCTAGTGTCCACTCTTGAGAGTTCCCAGAATTCTTTAACTGAGTTAACTGAACCTGCTTTGAGGGGTAACTTAAATTCTCATGATGGAGCTCCTCTTTTGAGCAGTAACGTGGGTGACACTCTCAAGAGTTCATGTGCTAATTTCCTGTCTGATGGTTTTGTCAGTCCTCTGGACAGGAATGACAGGAAATCAGTTAAAATATATCGTGATACAGGTGCTTGCCAATCCCTTATGCTGACCAGTGTTCTAGGCTCTAATTTTAATTCCTCTGATGAAACTGTAATCTTACAAGGTGTAGGGAATAATTACTTCTCTGTTCCTCTGTGCAGAGTGAATTTAGAGTCTGGTTTTGTTAATGGTTCTGTTATGGTTGGGTTGGTTGAGACACTCCCAATGTCAGGTGTAACTTTCTTACTTGGAAATGATATTGGTGGAAGTCAAGTGTGTCCAGCTCCTCAGTTGTCTAGTGAGCCAGTGGCTGCGACCCAGGATTGTGATGTCCCTGATGTGTTCCCTGCATGTGCTGTCACTAGGGCTAAGTCTAAAGTTACTGGTGATTTAGAAGATAATGATGATGATGATGATGTTATCCTAGCTGACACTTTTCTTGCTAATTTGGACCACTCACCAGATGAGGCAGAACCCCGTAGTGTTGATAATTTGTCTCGTCAAGAGTTGGTTGAGTTGCAGGTTGCTGACCCTGAGTTGAAAGGTCTAGCTAACTCTGCTTACAGTGAAGAAGAGTCAGCCGGTGCTTCTACTTGTTATTATGTAAAGTCAGGAGTACTTATGAGGAAGTGGAGACCCCCAACAGCATCAGCCGACTGTGAATGGGAGGTTGTACATCAAGTTGTCATCCCTCGTGTTTGTAGGCAGGATATCATTCGAGTGGCTCATGATACCAGTTTGGCAGGACACCTTGGAGTGAGGAAGACTGTGGCACGCATTTTGAAGCACTTCTACTGGCCAGGTATCTTCAGGGATGTTTCCTGGTATTGTAAGTCTTGTCACACCTGTCAAGTTGTGGGGAAGTGTAATCAGACCGAAAAGGTTGCACCTCTAGTTCCCATTCCTCCTTCTGAGGCGCCTTTCACCCGTGTGTTGGTGGATATTGTGGGCCCTCTTCCTAAGACTTCTTCAGGATTTTCTTATGTGTTGACCATGATTGACATGGCTACTCGTTATCCTGAAGCCATTCCACTAAGAAACATCTCAGCAAAGAACGTGGTTAAGGAAATGCTAGGGTTCTTCACAAAGTTTGGTCTGCCCAAGGAGGTACAGTCAGACCGGGGAAGTAATTTCATGTCAAACGTTTTCAAGCAGTCTCTGAAAGAGTTGGGCATCACCCAGATCACGTCTTCAGCTTACCATCCCCAGACCCAAGGAGCGTTGGAGAGATATCATCAAACACTCAAATCGATGCTCAAGAAATACTGTTTGGAACATCAGAAAGACTGGGATAAAGGTCTTCCATTCGTTGTGTTTGCCGCAAGAGAATCTCCAAATGAATCACTGGGCTTCTCACCTTTTGAACTACTGTTTGGCCTTGAAGTAAGAGGACCCCTTAAGTTACTCAAGGAATGCTGGCTGTCGGAGGAAGATGACGTCAACCTGCTGGAGTATATGATGAATTTCAAAGAACGGCTGTCCACTGCTTTACAGCTGGCGAGAGAGAATTTAGGAGCTGCTCAGGAGAAGATGAAGACTTGGTATGACAAGAAGTCCAGGTTACGCCACTTTCAGCCAGGAGATCAGGTTTTGATTCTGCTACCAGTTCATGGGCAACCTCTTCAAGCCAAGTTTAGTGGCCCTTATTTCGTGGAGAAGAAACTCAGTGATGTCAACTATGTCATCGCCACACCAGATCGTAGAAAGAGCAAGCAACTATGTCACATCAACATGCTAAAGTTATATCACAGGCGGGACGAAAATAATCCAGTCTGCACTGTAGCTGTTCCACCCGAGTCTACAAGTGAAGTTCTCCCATGCAGTATGAGCCTGAGTGATAGTTTGGGGAAGAATCCTGATATCATGAATGATCTCCAGACTAAGCTTTCTCATCTACCTCCCAAGGAAAGGCAGGAGTTTTCGGCATTACTGCAGGAGTACCCGCAAGTGTTCCGTGCCACTCCAGGAAGAACCACTGTGTTGATGCATGATGTCGATGTTGGAGACGCAAAGCCAATTAAATTGCCTCCTTACCGTGTGAACCCAGTGAAAGTTCCTCTCATCCAGAAGGAGCTTGGCTACCTGTTGGACCACATGATGATTGAGCCCTGTCAGAGCGAGTGGAGTTCTCCTGTCACTCTGGTCCCTGAGCCAGGTGGGTCACAGCGGCTTTGCACTGACTACAGACGTGTTAATAAGATAACTAAAACAGACACTTACCCTCTCCCTCGTGTGGAAGATTGCATAGACAAGATCGGAAAGGCTAGGTACATAAGTAAGTTTGATTTGTTAAAGGGATACTGGCAAGTACCTATGACTGAACGTGCTAGGGAGATCTCATGTTTTGTAACATTAGGAGGGACCTTTGCATGGTCTGTAATGCCCTATACAAATTGTTTTAGAGTAATAAGAAATTTCCTTTGTAAATTTCTTTTTTCTTTGTGGGGAGGTGTTACATAGCCTATGATTTCATCATCCTTTGTGTAATTTTAACGCACAGTATGCTGCATGTTTGATCACGAGCGTGTTCTGCCTCAGTTCCCCCCTTCTACCGTTATAGTAGAGTAAGTCGACATCTCTGTTATACTTTGCGGGATTGTCATCTCTTTGTCCCCATGGCTTCATTTGCGCGTCGTTATTACAAGTTGTATCAGGCTCTGCTGGCTCCTATATAATGAGCTCAGTCTCTGCATCATTGCCACTTAGATCTGCTCCTCATTTTGTTCACATCTCTGTCCTCCCCTGTACAGATATTATTATTGTGAGTGCTCAAGAAGTCTCCAACCATCTAGCAGCTGTGTGTAATTTGAGTATAACTGTTATTGCATTTTTTCTTGTACTGTATAGCATAAGTTTAATTTGTAAGCCTAGTGAAGTTTTTGTAATTCATGTAGGGTTCTTTATGTCAGTCATTTTTGATAATAGTTTGTATCTGTAATTATTTATCTGGCATTCACTGAGTATTATCTGGTATCTCATTTTATCAGGGCTGACTTAGATAAATTTACTCTTGCTAATTTCGTGTTAATAGAGGCTATTGCAGTTAACCATATATTTAACCTATTTTTGCCATTACATTATCCTTATGAGTCCTGAATGTTTTATTGTTAGTTTGAGCATTAAACTTTGACTTGTAATTTTACCTAACTCTTTGTTTTGAACCTGGAACTTTACGGGACAGTGGTGATTTTTAGTATTCTCACTTAAAGTGTACATTATCTTTCTCTGTTCCGTAACAATATATATATATATACCTAAATATATATATATATATATATATATATATATATATATATATATATATATATATACCTCTATATATATATATATATATATACGCATATATATATATATATATATATATATATAGACAGCTATATATACCTCTCTCTCTCTCTCTCTCTATATATATATATATATATATATATATATGAGCCTCACTGGTACAGTGGTAAAGTTTGCGTTTCGTACACGCGTGACCCAGGGTTTGCACCACACCGGGAATATGAACTTTGGGAGTATTCACCCAACCACATTCTACTTTGGCGGACAGAAGGAGTTCTGTGATTTAATAAGTGTCGCTTACTATGAAGTATTCTTGCATCCAGTCGGCTTGCACGGGCCGACTACACTTGGGTCACAGATTATATACACATCCAAAGCCACTAAAACATTACAAGTACACATACAAGCATTTTAGACGCTACATACCTAAGTCTACTAATACCAAGTCGGATCACTTCCTTCTAAAACAGCTCCAAACTCGCGCAGGGGGCAGAGAATCGGAGTGACATCGACTGGCTCTGGCATGAAACCCCAGTGTTCAGTTGACTCCTGACCATGACGGTGAGTGTATGCTTGCTTCACTTAGCAGACCAGGACACATTTTCAGTCCGGAGAAGTAAGGGCAGGGACTGAAATGTGTGAGGGAACCTACTGCTATATTATAGGGTTAAACTAGTCAGCACTTCTTCCCATTCTTCATTTCCCATTATCATAAATGTTTAATATGAGTCTGCCCTGTTATAAATTTTGTGTTACTTAAGCCAGCTGACGTCACACAAGCCACGCCTCCATGCGCACTGATGGAAAGTGAACCGACTTGGTATTAGTAGACAGCTACATACAATCTCTGCCAGACAGCCTAAGCCGCTTGGTAGAGATACATTGGCTGTATAGGCCGGTCCTGCAATGGATACTGAAACGACTGATTATATATATATATATATATATATATATATATATATATATATTCAGTATCTCTCTCTCTCTCTCTCTCTCTCTCTCTCTCTCTCTCTCTATATATATATATATATATATATATATACCTCTGTGGTATAGTGGTAAAGTGTGCATATATATATACCTCTGTGGTATAGTGGTAAAGTTGTGTTTCGTACCCAGGTGAGCCAGGGTTCGCGCCCCGTGAGGGTAATGAACTTTTGAGAGTGTTCACCCAGCCAAGTACTAGTTTGGCGGACACAAGGAGTGCTGTGGGTGAACCAGTCTCGGTCATTATGATGTATGCTTTCACCCAGTCAGCTTGCACGGGGCGATAACACTTGGTTCACAGATTACACACACATCCAAAGCCACTATAACATTACAAGATCACTTACAGGCACTTCTCACCCTTCATGCAATCTCTACCAGACAGCCTAAGCCACTTGGTAGAGATACATTGGCTGTAACGTCCCGACTTCGGTCGGGATAGGCCGGTCCTGTAGTGGATACTTAAAAGGCTGCTGATGATATATATATATATATATATATATATATATATATATATATATACATATACTGTATATCCCCTCCGTGGCCGAAGGCCAGGAATTTTCACTGCACACCAGTCCGACGCCGGGGCCGTTTTTTGAAGTTTCGATAATTGATTTTTTTTTTCTTTCCATATTGAAGAGAATGTTCAGATGCACCTAACAGTGCAAATCCCAGCTTCCTAGACGCATTTTGTGGCTTACAATGGAGCGCGGAAGTTGCAGAAAGATCGGCAATCGATATAGCAGCCTAGGGGCGCTGTCGCAACCCAACTGGGCAGGTTTTATTTTTTATTTTTACCTCCCAAAACAATGCGATGGGTGCTGAAGTGTTGTGCATATATGAGATATGATGATATCGAATGATTTCAGTACATAATCTGTTAGGAAAGGCTGGAAAAAAAAATGTTATGAATACTTTTCACCTTTTTGATATAAAATATGTTTATGGTAGTTTCGGGTTATTTTTTAAGTTATCGTTGTGCTCATGCTTGGAAAAGGGAGCGAGAGTTGAAATTTCAGTCCTAAATGAGAAAATTGCACGTCCTCCAAGGTTAGACTGCCACGGGAGAATAATGTGGAGTAAGATCCGTTTAGCAATACGGAAGTTGAGTCGCAAATTCGAGCTCCCACACCAAGAGCATGGCTAACAATAGAATCGTAATGCAGCTTCAGAACTAAGAATAAGTCTAATTATTACAAATACAGATACAAAGCAGAAATAAATTCGTTTACAGACGGGGGAAAACATTTTTTCCGTAATAGCATGTTCATCTTTATCATTTTACGTTCATCTTTATTATTTTACCTTGTTATTTTCGCAACATATATTGCTGTCTCGTAAACAGGGTGGTTGTGTGTGTATTGCAAGGGAGGAAAAGATTGTATTTTCTGTCTAGGTCGAGATAATGGGTGTAACTACAGTATGTGTTTTTAGGCATGGCAACGAGCGAAAAATCGTACACCCACTCGTCATGACAGCAGGTGGTGAACTGACATATGATACCGTAAGAGGGTGAAGTCAAGGTCAGTCTCATATCCCAGATTTTCGTTCAATTCCCGAAGGTTTTCACAGTTTTCTCCAAGTTGTGCTGCATCTAATGATCCAAACCATTACAGCAAACCTGAGCAAATAGGTAAAGAGACCAAGACAAAAATGTATTTTTCACTTATTATCCTGTCTTTTTTGTATGTGCCTGTATTACTTCATAATCGTAAACAGGTTTTTGTGTGTGTTTTGCAAGAGAGGACAAAGATGATATGTTCTGCCTGGGTCGAGATAATGGGTGTAGTTGTGCTTGTTTAGTTATGGCCAGGAGCGAAAAAATTTAAAATCCACTTATCACAGCAGCAGGCTCTGAACTGCTTGATGAGGTGTATGGGAGTGTAGTGTAGGTCAGCGTGAAGACGTTCACAACGTTCGTTCACTTCATAAAATTTTTGCAGTTTTTTATAGGCCGCGCTTAAACGACGCCAGCGGCCATTTATCGGCTAAATGTCTTTCGACGCCGGCGACCACAGAGGGCATATACAGTATATATATATATATATATATATATATATATATATATATATATATATATAGATAGATAGATAGATAGATAGATATAGATAGATAGATAGACATAGATAGATAGATAGATATAAATATACATACATAAATATATATATATATATATATATATATATATATAGAGAGAGAGAGAGAGAGAGAGAGAGAGAGAGAGAGAGAGAGAGATACACACACAAACATATATATATTTATATATATATATATATATATATATATATATATATATATATATATATGTATATATATATAGTGTTGGTTCACTGAAAGCAGTGGTGAGAAATAGGGAGATGAGTATGGAAGTTAAGTCACTGCATGATAGTATGGTGATCCCTACCCTGACATATGGAAGCGAGGCGTGGACCTTGCAAGAGCGGAACAAGTCAAGAGTGAGAGCAGTGGAAATCAGTTACTTGAGAGGAGAATGTGGAGTGACATAGAGGGACAGGTTGACAAATGAAAAATTGAAGGAACGTTGTGGGGTGGATGTGGAAGTGGTTGAGAAGATGAAGAGAAATACACTGAGGTGTTTGGACATGTGGAGAGAATGGAGAATGAAAGACTGACTAAGAGGGTGTATGTAGGTGAGGTGGAGGGAGGGAGAGGAAGGGGCAGACCGAGGATGACATGGAGGGATGGAGTTGAGAGGTATATGAGGGAGGGGGGTCAGTTGCGGGAAGGAAGTCAAATGGTGGGTGACAGAGCTATTTGGAGGCGTTTTGTTTGCGGCCACCCTTTGCGGGATTAGGGCCATGGGCTATCTATCTATCTATCTATATATATATTTTATATATATATATATATATATATATATATATATATATATATATATATATATATATCTATCTATATATATATATATATATATATATATATATATATATATATATATATATATATATATATATATGGAGCCTTTGTGGTACAGTGGTAAAGTGTGCGTTTTCGTACATTAAGGAACGAGGGTTCGCGCCCAGCCGGGGTAAAAAACTTTGGGGGCGATCTTTTGGCCACGTACTCCATTGGCGGACACAAGGGATGCTGTGGCTGAACCAGTGTCGCATACTATAAAGTATGCATGCACCCAGTAGGCTTTCGCGGGCCGATTACACTTGGTTCACAGACTACACACACACAAAGCCATTCCAACAAAACAAATACACTTACAAGCTCTTCTCACGCTACATACAATCTCTACTAGACAGCCTAAGCCACTTGGTAAAGATACATTGGCTGTGTCGTCCCACTTCGGTAGTGATAGGCGGGTCCTGCAGTGGACACTCAAACGGCTAATGAGATGAGAGATGAGATACATATATATATACATATAAATATATATATATAGAGAGAGAGAGAGAGATACTGTATATATATATATATATATATATATATATATATATATATATATATATATATATATATATATATATATATATATATATATATATATATATATACAGTATCTCTGTCTCTCTCTGTCTCTCTATCTATCTTTAAATATACAGCATATATATATATATATATATATATATATATATATATATATATATATATATATATATATATATATATATATAGAAGGAGATACATACACACACACACACAAACACACACACACACACACACACACACACACACACACGCACACACAGAGGGATTCAATCTTGGCTGACGTGTGACACCGGCGCTCCGTATCAAATCATCACAGCCAGTGGCATTACCTAAATAGTATCTTTGTATGAGTCAAGCTCAGTACCAGGTTAGACTAAATGATTGTTCATGATAAAAAGGAAAAATGAAAATAATAAGTTTCAACAAGACTTGTAAAAACAGGAAATAGAACCAAGACGAAAGAATATGCTGAGTCATCTCTGAGGTTTGTTTAGACTACAACAAGACTGAGATTGTAAGTATATGCTTTGCACTTTAAGTATTGCAAAATGGATACATACTTCAGTAAAACAAATTTGGAAAAGAAAAGGGATAAAGGTAAAAAGCAAAATGATGATTTCTATCAAGAACTGGTTGAAGTAGAGACCCACAATAGACTGGTTGAATGTGTAAACAAACTAGAAATGGCTTTCAAAAATGAAATTGATGAAATAAAGAAGCAGATGCACTTGCAAAAGGAAGAAATAGAAAAACTAGGAAGGGAGGCCAATAAGAAAGACACAACCATCAGTGAACTAACCGTGGAATTGAGTACACTTAGGAAGAAAATGAGTGAAATGGCAAGTACAGTAGTCAATCACGAGAGTGTTATGGAAGAGTTCAAAAATGACACAGAGACAATTAGGCAAGTTAGCAGTCTTATTGACCAGAGCAGTGATATTGAGGAGAAGATAACACAAGTAAATGAAGCTGTGCAAAGCTACAAAAATGATGTAGAAACCACGTATGCTGAAATGGTGAAAGTAAAGAAAGACTTAGAAACATGGGTGGAGGAAAAAAGCATTAAAAATGAGGTGAAAAAAATAATCCAAAACAATCCAAAGTTAGTCAGAGATTCAGTAGAGATAAACAAATCAATAATAATCACTGGTATAGAAGAGGACTGAAAGAAGTATCAGAGGAAATCTGTAGTAAAGACATAGAGGAACACAAAAGGTTAGGGAAATACGAGAAAAGCAAGACAAGACCTCTAAAGGTGACTCTCCAGAGTGTAAACACCGTGGAAGAGATACTAAAAAATGCAAAGAATCTTAAGGAAAAAGAGGAGTTCAAAAATGTATGGATAAAATGATGCCTAACACAAGAGGAACTGGAATTACTGAAAGAGAAAGGGGAGGAAGCAAAAACAAAAAATGAGGGAAGGTCAGAAGAGGAGAAGAAGAAATTTTTTTACAAAGTAATAGGATTGCAGGTACGAAAGTGGTACACAAACAGGATGGAAGAAAAAGGAGGAAGGTAGTAGAACCATGTCATGACATGTATATAAACAAGATGATAAAGTTGATGTACTCAAATGTGGATGGAATGGTATCTAAATTACTAGAGATGAATGATTATGTCAGAGAAAATGAACCACAAATAATATGCCTAACTGAAACAAAATTAATACCAAGGATATCAAATGACATACTAAACTTAGAGGAATACAATATATGGAGAAGAGACAGATATTTAAAAAAAGGAGGAGGAATTATAATATTAACTAAGAAAAATCTAAAAGTCAAGGAAATAAAACTAGATATACCATCACAAGTAGAACTGATTGCAGTAGAGATCGACACATCTGAAGGTAAAGTAATTGTAGCCAATTTGTACATGCCACCCAGATCAAACACATGGGAAAGAAACGAATATGAGGACCTGGCAGAGTACAATTCAGAGTGTATGATCATTGCTACATAAAATGGAAGAGAAATCGGAAAGAATTATACTAACTGGGGACTTCAATGCAAATATAAATTGGAATACTCTAGATATAAATAGCCAAGAAAGCTGTTGGGATCAAAAGCTCCTGGATCTCGTACAAGAGTTTTTCTTAACGCAACATGTGAGGGAAACCACCAGAAAAAGAGGACTTGATGTACCTTCAGTGCTAGATCTAATATTTACAAGGCAAGAAAATGATATTGACAGTTTAATATATCACCTCCACTCGGCAAAAGCGATCATGCAGTACTATTTTATAACTTCAGGATAGCATATGACATAGTAAACAGCAATGATAGTTACAAAAAGAGCCTAAACTATAAAAAGGAAATTATCAAGACCTAAAGAAGTATTTCTTAGAAGTTGATTGGGAAAATGAGTTTAGAGGACAAGATTTAAATGCTGTATATACAAAATTTTGTGAATTTTATGAAATAGGAGTCCAGAAGTACATCCCACAGCACAAAGAAGCAGATAAGAAAATACAGAAATGGTTCAATACAGAATGTAAAAAATCAAAAGAAAGAAGAGATTTGTTGTGGAATAGATACAGAAGACACAATAGTGAAAGGGCGTATAATAATTACAAACAGGCAAGAAACGACTATACAAGAATAAGGAGGAAGCCCAAAAACAGTTTGAGGAGGATATAATAAATAAAAGTAGTGATCAACCAAAAGCTGTTTTACAGCTATATCAAGAAGCAAAACTAAAGTAAAAGATATAATACAATCCATTACGGACGAGGGAATCACTTATACACAAGAGAAAGATATTTGTGAAGCACTAAATAAGAATTTCCAATTAGTTTTTACAGAAGAAAAAAATTTTGAGAGAGACTATGTGGAACACGCATGTCCACACATACTACCAGATATACAAATAGTAGAAAAAGTAATACAGGAGGAGCTAAGTAGATTAGACAGAGGAAAAGCAAGTGGTCCTGATGAAATTTCATGTTGGGTATTACGAGAATGTGCAAAGGAGTTATGTAAACCATTATTTTTAATTTTCAAGAAATCCTTGAGTCAAGGTAAACTACCTGATATTTGGAAAAATGCAAATATTGTCCCCTTATTCAAGAAAGGAAATAGACAAAATCCACTCAACTACCGACCAGTATCACTGACCAGTGTTGTAAGCAAGGTATTAGAAAAACTTATAAGAAAAGCTTGGGTAAATCATCTAGAAGAACACAGTATGACAACAGAAAGACAGTTTGGTTTCAGAAAAGGAAAATCATGTGTTACTAATCTGTTGAGCTACTATGACAGAGTAACAAACACAATACAGGAAAGGGAAGGATGGGTGGACAGTATCTATTTAGATTTCAAGAAAGCTTTTGACACAGTACCACACCAAAGACTTTTATGGAAACTGTACCATCAAGGAGGAATTCGAGGCAAACTGTTTTGTTGGATGCAAGACTTTCTCATAAAAAGAGAAATGAGGATAGTACTAAGAGGAAACTACTCATCATGGAAAGAAGTGACTAGTGGAGTACCACAGGGTTCAGTGCTGGCACCAATCATGTTTTTAGTGTATATAAATGATATAAACAGTAACACTGGAAATGAGAGCTATCTGAATATGTTTGCAGATGATGCAAAAATACAAAGGAGATTTACTAACACAGACTCTTGTAAAGAGCTACAAGAAGAATTAAATAAACTTCATGAATGGAGTAGTACATGGCAAATGGAATTCAATGTGGACAAGTGTCATGTAATCAAGTTTGGTAAAAGTGGAAAAAGACCTGATTGGGATTATACGTTAGGAAATAAAACCCTATACACATCAGAAAGAGAGAAAGACCTAGGTGTGATTATCAATAACAGACTATCTCCGTCTGACCACATCAGTGAGAAGGTACGGAACATGTATACACTGCTTGCAAATATGAGAATAGCATTCACATACATAAATGAAGACATGCTAAGAAGGATAATAACATCATTCATTAGACCAGCCCTGGAATATGCATCAGTAGTCTGGAGTCCTCATCTCAAAAAGCACATTGACAAGATTGAAAAAGTTCAAAGGGCCACTACAAGATGGATACCAAGCTTAAGGGACCTAAGCTACGAAGAAAGACTAAATAAATTGAATCTACGAACACTATAGGAGAGAAGGAAAAGAGGTGACATGATAATGCTATATAAATGCATATCAGGAAAGGAGAAAATAGACATAAATGATTACTTAACATATGGAGAAGCATCAGCAAGAGGACACTGCAAAAAACTGCATAAGAAGAGAGGTGATAAAGACGTAAGGAAATTCGGTTTCCCAAACAGAGCAATTGATCAATGGAATGCACTACCGAATGAAATAGTGTGTGCCAAAACAATTCACAATTTTAAGGATATGTATGATAAATATGGTTTAAGACACGGGACAGTAAAACCTTGACTCATTCCTGTAAAGATACAATTAGGTAAGAACACACACACACACACACACACACACATATATATATATATATTTATATATGAACCTCTGTGGTACAAATGTAATGTTTGCGTTTCGGAAACGGGTGAACCAGGGTTCGCGCTCCGCCAGGGTAATAAACTTTGGGAGTGTTCACCCAGCCACGTTCTACTTAGGCAGACACAAGAAGTGCTGTGGTTGAACCATTGTCACTTACTATGAAGTATGCTTGCACCCAGTCGTCTTGCGCAGGCCGACTATACTTGGGTCACAGATTATACTCTCATTCAAAGCCACTACAACGTTACAAGTACACGTAGCTCACCCAACACACGCAAGTCTACTAATACTAAATCGGATCACTTCCTTCTAATACAGCTCCAAACTCGTGCAGGGGACAGAGCATCGGAGTGACATCGACTGGCTCTGGCATGAAACCCCAGTCTTCAGTTGACTCCTGACCATGACGGTGAGTGTATGCTTGCTTCACTTATCAGACCATGACACATTTTAAGTCCGGAGAAGTGTGGGCAGGGACTGAAATGTGTGAGGGAACCTACTGCTATATTATATGGTTAAACGAGTCCGCACTTCATGCCATTCTTCATTTCCCATTATCATAAATGTTTAATTTGAGTCTGCCCTTTTATACATTATCTGCTACTTAAGCCAGCTGACGTCAACCAAGCCACGCCTCCCTGCGCACTGACGGAAAGTAGACAGGTACATACAATCTCTACCAGACAGCCTAAGCCACTTGGTAGAGATACATTGGCTGTATCGTCCCGACTTCGTTCATAATAGGCTAGTCCTGCAGTGGATACTCAAACGACTATGATGATGATGATATATACAGGTATACTGTATATATATATATATATATATATATATATATATATATATTGCCAGACGCCTCAATCCCGTTTGGGGTGGCCACAAACAAATCGCCTCCAAGTCGCCCTGTCCCCCGCCATTTCACTGCCCTGCTCCCAACTCACACACCCCTCTTTCATATACCTCTCCACCCCATCCCTCCATCTCATCCTCGGCCTCCCCCTCCCTCTTCCCCCCTCCACCTCACTTACATACACTCTCTTCGTCAGTCTTTCACCCTCCATCCTCTCCACATGGCCAAACCACCTCAGTGTGTTCCTCATAACGCTTCCTATCACATCCACATCAACACCACAAAGCTCCTTTATATCCGCATTCGTCAGCCTCTCTCCATGTGACTCCACAGGCTCCTCTTAAATAACTCATTTCCACTGCTCTCACTCTTGACTTGTGTCCTTCCAACAACGTCCAAGCTTCACTTCCGTACGTTAGAGTTGGTATCACAATACTGTCATGTAGTAACTTTTTCACTTCCATGCTCACTTCCCTGTTTCTTATCACTGCTTTCAAAGAACCAGCAACCTTTCTTCCCTGCTGTACCCTTTCAAGCACTTCACCCTCCAAACCTCCATCCTTACTCATCACACTACCCAAGTACTTAAACGTACTCACATTTTCCAATTCCTCACAATCCAACATCTCTATACATTCACTGACTTCACCTCTCTCAAAGACCATCACTTTACTCTTCCCTACATTCACCTTTAGATTCCGTTTCTTACACACTCTCTCAAACTCATCCACCAAGCCTTGCAGCTCCCCTTCGTCTTCACTCAACAACACAGTATCATCTGCAAACACCAGTACAGGGAGTTTCCAAACACTATCCTCTCTCTCACCAGGGCCACTCCAACATCCACTACCCTACCTTGTACCTCTTTTATTACCCCATCCATGTACGGATTGAACAACTATGGAGACATGACACATCCCTGTTTCAACCCAACTTTCAAAGAGAAAAATTCACTTAGTTCACCATCCACACGCACTGCAGCCTTCGCACCATCGTACATACTCTTCACAGCATTCAACAACTAAAGCCATTCATGAAAGAACAGGTTCGAACTACACACCTCCACTACCCTAGACCAATCTCGCTCCCGTCCCACCACACGCGGCAGACCTGCCACACATCGCTCTTCTACCGCAGGTCGTGATCAATCTAGCACCCGGCGGAACAGACAATCTTCGATTCTTTGCTGGTACTATGGTCATCCTGGACATCGAGCATCCAGTTGCGACCGTACATACAGACGTCCTCACTCCCAAACCAGACAGTGTACGCCTTCCCGCTCATGTCGTCCACACTGCAAATACCACAAATCAAGCACGACTCACACCACTGAGGAATGTCGTTACCTCAACCGCCCACAGTCGGGGGAAGCGCCGCGCCCGTATCGGACCAATATCACGTAGAACCAGAAACCCAACTCCCCATGCGCCATGTAGATCCCATAAAATCCTTGGGTTTAGTCATTCTTGGAAGCAGTCATGACATACCAACGTCATTCTTCTTGGACACAGGATCTATAGTAAATCTCATCTCCGAAAATTCCTTACAAATTATTCATCGCCATCACAGTCACGTCAGTTTCCTAGAACCACCAGACATTCGCCTATGTGGTGTTAAAGGCTCAGAGTTTAAGGTTAAGGGAAGAGTCACCCTTGAAGTCAAACTCCACAGAGCTTTGCCCCCTATCCTCATTGAATTTCATGTCACTAATGACTTGCAGTATCCCGCAGATGCCCTTATTGGTTTCTCCACCATGGCACAACATTCCATTGCACTATTACCTGCTTGTGGTAGTATAGACATTTCTGGATTCCCGGTTTACACTATGGAATGTCCCCGTCCTGTTATTACGATCAAATCAGTCCTTCAATTACCTCTGTCCCTATCACTACCAAAAAGTCCAACCCAGCCCAAACCACCACTATCATCATCTGAGAATACAGAGATCATTCCTTTACTGACTGCGAGCAAGGACATAAATTCCTCAATGTCCCCTGATACATCATCTCAGCCCTCGAACATGGCTCTTACATCCTCTCCCGACAACACTATCGCTGACTCAGACATGTCTCAGTTACCTACCTCACACAGTCTGCATGATCTTCTCCAACACGCAGAGACGAAATGTGCAGTAACGAATACGTGCACAATTTTGTTACCGCATGAGTTCACCAAAGTCTCTGTTTGTGTTGCCGGTGCGAAAGAAGGAGTGGATGTACTAACCCTACCTGAGATGTGTTGTGTGAATGGCTTGACTTATGAGTCAGCGTGGTGTACAGTCTTAGAGGACAGTTTATGCTACCTGTACTTGCTCAATGTCACAAATGCTCCACTAAAACTTAAAAGTGGTGTAAAGATTGGAGACTTCCTAGTATACCCAGCGGCCGTAAAGGTGTGCCAGGATTCCTCAATTCCTACTATTCAGACTGATGATACACCAATCGGTGTATGTACTATTAACTCTACGGGATCTGCGCCGACGCATTCACCCGATATGCTCTCACATCTCACTTGCACGGATTTCCCAGAACATACACCTCAACTCCTCGACCTTCTGACCTCGTACAGGAACGTGGTTGCCTTACCCGGTGAACCAATGGGTAGAACAGACCTTGTCAAACATACGATTGAACTACTCCCAGGAACTCAGCCGATTTACATACCAGTGTATCGATTGCCTCACAGCCAGAGAAAGCAAACAGATCTAATGGTACAGAACATGTTAGACCAGGACATTATTGAACTCTCCGTCAGTCCATGGAATAGCCCACTTTTCTTAGTACCAAAGAAGGACGGCAACCTTAGACCAGTAGTCGACTATCGTAAGGTCAATTCTGTCACCGTTCCCGACCGTTTCCTGCTACCTGTCCTCACTGATTTGCTAGAATCCCTTGGTGACAATAACGTAGTCTTTTCATCTTTAGACCTCCTCAGCGGGTACTGGCAGGTCGAAATGGAAGAGTCCTCTCGCCCAGTCACAGCCTTTAGCACCCCTTCCGGACATTTTCAGTTTAAGACTCTCCCTTTTGGTCTGAGAAATGCTCCTTCCGTGTTCATGCGACTTATCCATTCAGTCTTCAGCGGTATGATGGGACACTCTCTTTTTGCTTACCTAGATGATATCATTGTTGTGAGTAAATCCATCCCTGATCATTTTACCAAACTCCAGCAAGTCTTTGAACGCCTCCAGCTCGCAGGCCTGAAAATCAATCTCAGTAAATGTGACTTCCTGCGAAAGAAAATCAAATTCCTAGGCCATGTCGTAGATGCACAAGGCATTCATACTAATGAGGATAAAACTAAGACGATCATTAATTTCCCAGAACCTACCACTACCGACGCTGTACGAAGTTTCCTGGGCCTAAGTGGCTATTATCGTAGCTTTATCTGGGATTACGCGAAGATCGCCGCTCCTCTGACCCACTTACTCAAGCAGAATGTGCCCCGTGTTTGGACTAACGACCAGTCACAGGCTTTCCAAAAGCTAAAGACAGCTCTTGTAAATGCCCCTGTTCTAGCGTTCCCTGATTATACCACACCCTTCCTTCTCTGCACAGACGCCTCAGGCACTGGACTTGGTGCCGTTTTGATGCAACTCGATGAAGCATCAATGAAGCGCGTAATAGCGTATGCTAGTCGCACCCTTACAACCGCTGAACGTAACTACAGTGTCACAGATCTCGAAGCGCTAGCGGTAATCTGGTCCTTGAAACATTTCAGAGATATAGTCTATGGTTATCCAGTGCATATCCAAAAAGACCACCTTCCACTATGTGATTTGTTCAAGAATCGCAACCTAACAGGTAGACTAGCTAGATGGTCTATCATCATCCAGGACTTTAATCCCACTTTTCAATATGTACCAGGCAAGTTGAATGTAGTCACAGACGCACTCTCACGTCACGTAGCAGCAGCTATAACATCACTGCAGCCTGAAGTCACTGAAAATACTACACTAACGTCAGAAGTTGTTCGAAACTTTCAACGCCAAGACCCCATGTGGTCCAAAGTCATTTATTTCCTAGAATCTGGCGATACCTCGACCTTACCTACTCTGCCAGTATCACTAGATGAGTTCATGCTAGATGATGATCTCTTGTACAGGAAAACACTGCTAACAGGCAAAGATATGCCCAATTGCGAAGTACTCCAACTTGTTGTCCCCACTGCCCTGATACCAAAGGTTCTTCATATTGTTCATAATACTCCTCAAGCTTCCCATCCAGGTAAAGACCGATGCTTGCGCCAAGCACGTCTCAAATACTATTGGCCAACCATGCGCCGCGATATCAATGCCCACTGTGACTCTTGCCTCTCCTGCCACCGCCACAAAGGATCAACCGGCTTACCAGCACCTCTCTTACAATACCTAATCTCATCACGACCATGGGAAACTGTCTCAATCGATCTCTTAAAACTACCTCTCACAGAATCTGGCGCTGAGTACTTGTTCGTAGCAGTCGACCACTTCTCCTGCTACTGTGTCCTCGTTCCCCTCTCTGACAAGACCGCGAAGAGCGTTGCACGTGCCCTTCTAGATCACGTAATTTGCCCATTCAGTACCCCTCATACCATTCTTACTGACAACGGTACAGAATTCAACAATAGCCTTCTAGATGAGATCTGTCGCCACTTTCATATCAGTAAGTGCAATGTCGTGCCTAACCATCCGGCTTCCAATGGCCTTGTAGAACGCCACAACCGAAAAATCTTAGAGTGCCTCAGACATCTAGGCTCCCATAGTTCGTCCTGGGATGACTGGATTCCCCACGTGGCATCCTCCATCAATAGTTCCATCAATGCATCCATTGCTGAATCTCCCTTCTTCGTCCTCTTTAGTTTTGACAAGGACCTCCCATACTCTATCTTATCCTCAAAGCCAGAACCCATCTACAACATGGATGATTATGTTAAACTAAAATTGGCCAACTTCCAGACAATCCACCAGTATGTCCAATCGACTTTGGCTTCCTCTCAGGAGGACATGTTGCAGCGCCAACATAAGTCTGCCTCTCCTATCACTATCAATGTAGGCGATCTTGTCTTTGCTCATTCCCATACGCGTTCCTCCAAGTTGGATGACAAATTTACAGGGCCCCACCGAGTCCTCACTCAACAAGGCAACAAATTTCACCTCCAGGACCTGTCCACTAAGGACACCAGATGGGTCCACGTCGATGACTTAAAGCGAGCACCCCGTGGCCTCGTGTTGGAAGAGTCACTTACACAACCTCCTGCCCCCTCTTCCCCTCCTCCCATCCCTCAGTCTACCTTGTCTCCACCTATCCCTCAGTCTACCTTGTCTCCACCTATCCTTCAGTCTCCTTCCTCTCCATCTCCACCTGCTCATTCATCAATCAATCACTATCGGTCCAAACTGCGCTCTGCCCATCAACCTCTTCACGACCTCCCCCATTAACTCAACCCTGATTTTCTAGGTACGATGTTAGCGCTCTCCCTGCTGGCAGTGCTGACCCTCCTGGGGTCTGGGTCAGGTCAGGACGATGGTGGAGTACGTCCCGGGGCCTTGGTCGGCTCAGGAGGCGAGGTCTCCTTGCGCTACGAACTTGCGCCCCTGGCCGACGTAGCCATTGCCCTACCTGCCTACGCTCACCAGCTCCACGGAATCAGGAACCATCTCACGGCCCTCATGGGGACACACAACCCGAATGAGTATCTCTATAACCTTTTCCTCCCACTCTCCTGGCAGTTGCAATGCATAAGTAACAGATTCACTGAGCTCATTGACACATTTTCTTCTTCTACCTCAAACTCAACATGGATCATCTCCAACTGGCCGTTGACTCTCTCCTGTCTCAAGTCTCTACCTTGGTTCGTATCCTGGTCGATGCTATCAATGGACGTGTCACTGCCGACTTAGTACCTGTCTCAGCTCTCCGTTCTGTCCTGGAATGGGCTCACTCCACCTTCGGTCTCTCCCCAGTCCTCCCTTACTCCTCCCTTGAATATTATTATCCTGTTCTCGAAGCCACTCTTCTCACTACATACGTCGTCGTCCATATTCCTCTCCGTTCTGCCATAACCTTTAACCTTTTCCACATTATTCCCTTCCCTTTCCGCCTCAACAACTCCTTGTTACAGGTCTCTGTTCCTTCAGAATATTTCCTCCTCTCCCATGATCCTCTTTCTGTTGCCTTCCTTTCTTCCACAGACCTCCAGCAATGTTCCTCCCTTACTCCGACCTCTCGTCTCTGTGCTGCCCACCTTTTTGCTATCTTCCCTAGCAGTGCTACACCCTGTGAGTCTGCTATAGTTCGCAACCATTCCATCTACTCGGCCTGTTCTTTTGTCCCAGCTCCTGACCTCCCGGTCCACTTTGCTCACCTCAACCATGTCCAGTATTTCTTCTTTGCTGTTCCCATCTCTGTCACAATCATGTGTCCTGGTTCTTCCGTTCGCTCCGTCCCCGCTAGTGGTCTCTACAAAGCCCCTGACTATTGTACCGTCAAATCAGAGTCTGTCATCACTTACGCCACTCGCTATCACCAAGCTGTTCGTAAACACTCCTATGACATCTTTCAACCAATCGACATGCCTTCAACCCTACCATCTGCCAACATTACCATCACCTCCCCTCACTTGCGCATGCTCACCTTCCTTAATGACAGTGATTTCATTATGGATCAATTTTCTCTGGCCTTCAGCTGTTCATGGGTTCATACAACAGTTGTGTTTCCCCCTGTGGTTATCGCTTTCATAGGTTTTCTACTCATCATCTGTGCAGTGCATTGTTGTGTCAGAAAAATGGAACGTCGACTCCAGGAAATCAGAGTCGCTACAGGCATAGTACGCCCTACACACGACGTACAACCTCCCCGTACTTAGTGCCCTCGCATTCCGTGACTACCATTGCCATCTAACAATTACCCAAACTGTGAACAGCACTCTGCCTACTAGAAAATGATGGTATTTCTTTCATACATTACTCAGTGACAGTGTATCCTACAGAAAATACAAAAAAAAAAAAAAGAAGGAAGAACAACACTAGAACTCTCATATCTACTCCTTGTTTATCATGTATCAAACTATTACTGGGTAATTCCCATTATGTTTATATATACCTTCGACTCTTACTGGATTTGTACCTATTATTCCTTGTATATCTTATATGTATATATCTTTCTAATTCCCTCCCCTCAACATGGCCATGTCTCCCCTACTGCCCCTGTATCATACTTATCCCTTGTACAAACCTCCCCGGTCCTGCCTTACTACTATAATCACCCACCATTTAACTCCTGGTGTCAGGAGACACAATCTCAGCTACCCGGGGGAGTAGTGTACCACCTCCACAATATGTCTACCCCCGATGTATATATGTCCCCCCCCCCCAATGCATACATGCCCCCACTA
>NW_027642531.1:25000-26755 GCF_032717465.1 Coenobita brevimanus | reverse complement strand
TAATCCCTTCAGTCCGAATTTACGTCTCTCTGACCTTATCCTTACTACCTCAAATGAACTTAATTAGCTTTGGGAATTCTCACTCCAGTACCAGGGATGATAGGCTCTGGCCATTATCCCCAAAACTGTAGTGACGTCATTTACTGCATATATTTTTTTTTTTCATAGTATAGTACCTTCCAGCCTTTATTAATCCATTTATTTTTGTTAGTTAGTTACTTATTTATTCACTCTATTATTTATTTATTTTTAATTTATTTGTTCTTTGGCAGTTATAATTTTGTTGTGGTAGGTGGGGGCGCTTCACCGTCCTCTCACTCGATGTAGTGCTGCTCTCCAGGTATCTAATCTTTCCGCTCTTCCTTCTATTCCTTCCTTCCTTCCTCTTCTGTCTTTATTTCCTTCATTCTTTCCTCTTCCTTCTCCGTACGGGTAACTATACACTCCCTCTTCTTTCTTTCCTTCTTTCTTTTCTCTTCTTCCTTCTTCCTATGGTTGACTCTACACTGAGTGACAAGCCAAGTGGTTTCCTGCACACCGGGAAACCATTTACTACGCTGAGTGGTAACCATATAACCAATTTATGGCGCCTGGTGGTTTAGAGAGTAATAAGGCGCTCCAATCGGATTGAGCCTGTGCAGGTTTATATCCAAGGGATGGTTGGGTTTATTACTCACGTAATGCCACTCAGGGATGAGTGAGGCTGGTCACTCTGCATCTTAAATGTCAGAGTACAATTTGGGCCTAGGCCAGGGCTTTGGCTACGCTCCTCATTGGAGCAACCACAGGACTGGATGATGGGTGGATGGATAGTAATTTTTTTTAACTCTATCTCTGGTAGTGGAAAGGGGTGCCAAAAAGGAAGCTGGAAAAAGACATTGCTTATGGTAGAGTTTTTATTAGTGACAAATAGGGGAGTACGTTGATAATGTATGATGATGGTGATGGATTGCAGCTGCTGCTGTTGATGATGATGATGATGATGATGATGATGGATGATTGACACGATGATGATGGTAATGATGATGATGGATTGCTGTTGCTGCTGTTGAATACGATGATGGTGATGATGATGGATTGCTGTTATTGCTGTTGGTGATGATGATGATGATGATGATGATGATGAAACTGGTGGTTGTGGTAGTGGTGGTGGTGAGGGGAAAGCTTCATTTTCTGGGAAGAGGAAGAGAGTAAAATATTAAACATAGTTTATTTTTCGTTTTTTCCAGCTTTGCCATTCTTTTCAACTCCGAAATTATATGCATTTTTTCTTTTTAATATTCTGTGAGCAGGGGAAATGAGTAAGTTAATAGAAACATGCATAAGATTTTTTAAAACAGTTTTTGAACACCCGAAACGAGTTCTTGCGCATATTTTGCTGGGTTTTTATATAATTTCGCCCATAAAGTTTCAGTAGCATGTTAATAATAATGGTTTATTACTTACACTTTTGTATAAATATGCTATTTTGTCGGAGATTCTCTGATTGAAAAAGATAATTTGAGAGAAATTGTGATTCTTGGCAGATTTTAGCTTGAAGCCTAAGCCTAAGTTTTGGCAAAGTGACGCCTATCTTGATTTTCTTCCCTTTAGGCTCCTTGATGGCATACTTTATGGAGTTATTGTTTCCACCGGACGATTTAATTTAGATTCAGAGAGACTCATCGTACTGCAGGTGTTAGATTTAGCCTTCAATCAGCCGTCGACTACCTGAGGTCTTTCGTAGCTTAAAAAAAAAAAAAATGAATTCAATAA
>NW_027642531.1:0-20000 GCF_032717465.1 Coenobita brevimanus | reverse complement strand
ATTAGAGGGGTTAATGGATGATGAAGGGGTCCATTACCCCGTTCATTGTGCTGAAAGGTGCAGGAGAGCGACGCCTTCACGTGGTTGCACCGATATAACATGACGCTCGGCTGTCTGGTTACACAAATGCCTCTCAACTATGGGTGAAGAGGTTGTGGAGATAACAGGGAGACCTAATGGCTCATAACGAGGTCGGGAAAACAACTGCTTCTACTAAGGATCTAACCAACGAGTGTGAGAAAAGGGCTTAAAAAATAAGGCTCTCTTTTCCAATCCACCGAAAGGGTAAAAGGGATTTGAGTCTCGTATGACTGACTCTCAACTGAATTAAACCATCTGATTTTAACGGGAAAACAGTGGAAGACGCAACCGTGAATGAGCTGAGAGGTAACAAAGCAACAACAACAACAACAACAAAAATGCATAAATACAGCATAATCATACCAAACAGCAAAAAGAATACTAAGAAAACATAATATCATGGGTGGAAAGGTTGTCGTGAATGATGTCAGCAAATTTTCAGGTGAAAAATGAAAGCCGACTAAACTTTCCACCCTCTCGGAAAACCACTAAAGCATGAAATATTATTGCATTTAATCACGGCAATTTTTTCCTTTCCCTCATTTCCTACTTGGGGCAAACTCAAAGCGAACCGGAGCCGAGGCATAGAATTCAGGAGTAATTGCAGGAAAGTCTAATGCCCCGAGTTATATATATTTTTGCATTCAGACGTTTTCAGAAAACTATTTGGATACATTTGTAAAAGGTCCATTTAAAAGTACCCTAGGCCGAGGCCTTCGCTGTATCGAGTGTATGGAGAGAGAGAGAGAGAGACAGAGACAGAGACAGAGACAGAGACAGAGAGAGAGACAGACAGACAGACAGAGAGACAGAGAGACAGACAGACAAAGACAGAGAGACAGACAGAGACAGAGACAGAGACAGACAGACTTGTAATGAGTTTGGGTAACTTTACTGTACGTAAATATACATACATACCACAAGAAACATTACCGTACGAAGCAATAACGAAATAAAAAACGGCACTGTGTGTGTGTGTGTGTGTGTGTGTGTGTGTGTGTGTGTGTGTGTGTGTGTGTGTGTGTGCGTGCGCGCGCGCGCTCGACTAAGATTTAAGTATGAAGTATAGCCTAGTCTTTGCATGTCCAGAAAAGGGGATTGGTGACGAATTCTGGAATTTATTTGAAGGAAAGTGATATTTTTTTTTTTTTTTTTTTTTTTTTTTTGTATATCAAACGATTCTGAAAGTTTATATTAACCCATTAACTCCCTTGCTTCCTGTGTGAGGAATTGTACTGGACGGGTACTTGGCGTACCGCCCTCCGCCTATCGGCTCATAGTCGCAAAGCTCATAGGTCCCTACCCCGGGGTTCCCCCGCTTATTAACATTTGAAATCGCCCAGCTCCGGTTCTACACTGAGAACGCTGGATGCAAATGGATTAAAGATTTCCATTAATGTATTAATATTGTGCAAAACAGGACGGCAAAGTTGCTGTAGTGTGGTTTGGGATACCTCCAAGTTAATGTAAAGAAAATTATTTCTGCCTATGTTTTAACACTAGTAATTCTCAGTCAGTTTGTTTGCCATTATTGTCCGGATAATTTAGATATGAAGTGTATGATTTGATAATAATTACTCGAGTTTCCTCTTTTTCTTCATTAATTATTATGTATGCAAATAAATGCCGGGAAATAAACAAATAAAAAAATAAGCAAATTAATTAATTAACGAAAAAAAATAACAAGTAGGAATGCATCTTTAAGCCCAAGAATATTTCTGTTTCTAAGGATTTCGCTGTTTGGCTGGAAGAGCTTTTGGAATCCTGTATTGTTTGATGGAGATGTTTTGTGGAGATTAAGATCTATGAACGTGGGAGTTGGTTGTGATGAGGTTTGCAGTGTCTCTATTAGGTATGAGAAATAAATGCTTCTGTTAATTTTTATTATTATTATTATTATTATTATTAAAGTGATTCTGAAACCTACGTCAAATATTGTGTTGTGGTTGGAAGGAGGTGGATTGAAAAGGGAAGTCTGGGCTGCTTCTGTCATTACCTAAAGCACACACACACACACACACACACACACACACACACACACACACACACACACACACACACACACACACACACACACACACACACACACACACACACACACACAGAACAAATAAAAAAACTCAATAAAATAAAATGAAAGGGTGAATAACATACTTGAAAACATTTAAATTTTACGGGTATGATTTCATTACCACGTTTCCAACTTATGGTTGGAAGGGAGGTGGTTGTAATGAGTTTTAGGAGTGCCAGTTACTTTTATTTAAAAAGGTGAGAAAAAAACGTCGCAAAATAAAATAACAAAAAATACGAAAACAGAGAGGAAAGAAGCGAAAATGGATGATCAGTGAATGAAGAAGAGCAGGAGAAAATATGAAGTCCATGAAGAGGTGGCTTTACATAATGATTTTGTGGCAATGAATTTTGGGATAGGTCACTAATATATTCTACATAAAACAGATGGATAAAAACTGTTTAAGTTAATCTTCAGATGCTGATTAAACTCTTACGCTATGGATTTCATTATACCGTGTATGGCAAAGAGGGAGAGAGAAAATTATGTAAAGAAGTTTTAGAACTATCTCAAAAGGTAATGTGAAATATGAAAAACACAAATATAAAAAATAATTTGAATTAATCTTGGCATTTTTTTTTTTTATTCACGTGGTGGTCATGCATTTTAAAAAGTGATCTACTGCTTGGAGAGGACCAGTTTTTCGATCCTTGGGCTGGGGCAGAATACAGCTTAATTCTATGAAGTTCGTTGAATATAGAATTTACTGATATTCCCAAAGACCAGCCCTGACATGCTACAAAAACACACCCCTAACAAAAACCGTTACACTAGTACTTAATGAAACAGCACTGGCCTGCCATGAGATCCAGTACAGACGTGTACATCAGCAGCATCAAAATAGTGGGACATGTAAGGAGGCGTGTGGCAAGTAGGAGGGAATACCACTGGGCCCCCAGGGAATGAATGATCGAGTTAGCATGCCTGAAATTATGTACAATTAAACTGAAATTTCTTAATATATGTATGGTCACAGAACAAATTAATAACTTCGGATTACCTCTCATCTCAGATAATATAAGGAAATAAAAACTGTAATAAATCTTAAAGGTCCACAGATACTTATAAAAACGTTGTGGGAATTTCATTATGACTTGATTACTTGAAAAAAAGTGACTCCTGATTTTTTTATTTTATGGATGATGATGCTGGTTTAATTAATATAACTATTTTTAGTGAGGTACGAGCCACACACTTAGGGGATATTTTTTCCAGTTGGGATAAAATATGGCAGCTTTTAAATGATGTAGGATTGTATGGGTTCTCACTCCGCTCGTGTGTCAAATTATGTCCATGAATACACAGAGATACAGGAACACATAAAAGAATCATTTTGTGTATTATGTTTCATAGTTACAAGAAAAATTATTTTACAATCGCATATGCTTATTCAAAAACCACTAACATAACCTATAACACAGAAGACATATGACTCTCTCTCTCTCTCTCAAACACACGTGAGCAATCCGCACACGAAAACAACCAACACACACACACACACACACACACACACACACACACACACACACACACGTTACATAATTCCATTTGGTAATGATGAGGTCTACGAGTAACCTTAAACTGTATTTTTAAAGTCTCGTCCTTCCTGGAATTTTTACAGAGTAGCGAAAGATGTGTGAATAATCTCTCTCTCTCTCTCTCTCTCTCTCTCTCTCTCTCTCGTATATATTTCCAACGTTTGATGTGTTTTGTTAAATTGTTCATAGTTGAAATGTCTGTGGCCAACAATGTTTTTTTTCAAGGGTTTTAATACTATTGGTCCCGTTTACCTGATATTCATTTTGATTCTTATGATTTAATTCCTTGCGTATATTCGTCTGGATTTTTCATGTCTGTGTTCTTTCGCTTTTTCTTCGTATTTTTACCAGATGCGATAGCTAAGCTGGTATTGTTTTTCTAGATTTGTGTCTGTGTTTCTGTTAAGCACGATAGCTTCGCAACCGCTTCAATATATCATCACAAAATTTTTCATGTGTTGTAGTAGGAAAAAAATCGATCACGAGTTCAAGTTTGGTGAAAAGTAGGTCAAGGTCTGTATGCCTGTGACCACGATAACTTCGAAACTGCTCAAGACATCATCACAAAGTTTTATAGGTGTGAAGTAGGGATGAAAATCGCCTACCAATTAGAAATTGGTAAGAGTAGGTCAAGGTCATATTCAAAGCCTCGTTAAATATGTATCGGCTCGTGGCTTGTGTGACTCCCCTCTAAGGGAAGGCTCCAGTATATCTTTACTTTTAACTGTCTTCGCCTTTGTTATTCTAAGACAACACTTTTATCCTTTAATTTGGCTCATTCTTGTAAACCATTCTACCTGGAAATGTATGTGTTATATCCTTGTGTTCATGTCATCGATTTATTATTTAGATAATTCTGTTTGAATCTCTACCTTTCTATATAACATTTTCTACAGGTACTCTTGTTTCTATTGCTTCCCCTTGTTGCTTTTAATTTTCTGTCTGCTTTATGGATCTATCTCTCTCTCTCTCTCTCTCTTCTCCACACCCACTTTCTCTGCCTCTCCCTCATTAGGCCTAGCATTTCCCTTCCCAATTATCTCTAAGAGCAAAATCCATAGCTCCACCCCACCTGATGACTTCTGAAAGCCACCCTAATACTGATGAAAGCTCCAACTCTCTCGTTCTTTCCTGGGTTTGAGGTGAGATGAAGTGAAGGGTAGGCGGAGAGGTGAAGTGAGGTGGAGGTGGGGAGGTGGAGATTAGGTAGTCTTGAGGTAGTGTGCCAAAGGGTGAGAGCGAGGTTAAGATCAGGTAACTTACGAAAGGTGAGGTAATGTGAGATGAGAATTGAGAATAGGTGAAGCTGAAGTGCAACTGAGATGAGATTAGGTTGGTCGAGGCGGTGTGAGGTGAGGTAAGGTAAGATGAAGTAACTGTATGTAAGATGAGGTGAGATGTCATTAGGTTATACTGGGCTGTGTTCAGATGGGCTGGAGTTAGGTTTTGTTAGGTAGAAGTTAGGTTTTAAAGGTAAATTTAAGTTTGGTTTGACTTAGTTGGGTTTAAGGACACATTAGGTTAGGGTTATATTAGGTTATGTTTGGCTAGATTAGGTCAGATGAGATTTGGATGAATTATCATATTAAGTTAGTTCTGGCTATAATAAAATATTCAAATTAAGACGAATCTAGCTTCTTGTGTGAGAGTTAATTCTTAGTAGTAGCAGTTGTGAGGCCAGGTTCAATTCTAAATGTGATCTCAGTGGACGCATGACTGAAGTATTCGTTAGCCACTCTCTCCTGATGTCCACCATCACTCCTTGTAGGGGACAGGGGAGGGATCTGGGAGGGTGTATGTATAACCGCAGCAGCTCACCCGTGCTGTTGAATCTGTCACACCTACTTGAAGGCGTCCCTCTCCAGCACCAGAGTTGATTAAACTTTCATTATAGCATACGCGGGACTGAAAAGAGCTTCAGACTTATCAAGCCGTCAGCCAAAGGATCAGAGTCCAAAACCACACAAGAAGGAGTGGATTAGAACTGGGGCGGATCCAGGTCAAGAAGTCTCCGTGGCCCTCATCCAACACTATATAGAGGATCAGAGTCCGATGTGAGTGACGGGGGTGAGATTGAACGAGGGCCCCGGGATAAGGAATCATTAGTTATGCTTAGACTTCCCGATCATTTATCAAGGAAATGGAACCAATCTCGCATTTTTGTCCCTCCCTTTTTCCTTCCCGTCCCACACCCGCCTACTCCCGCCGACTCGCTCCTTTGCCGATAAAAGGGGAGTGAAAGTCCATTATTTCTGGAAAAGGGAAGAAAATGGGAAGTCTGTAACTGCTGGAATTTCCTATACCTTTCTACGTGTTGCACTGATATTTTTGGTGTGTTTTCAGCAGAAGTGAATAAGATTGTATATTGGTAGAAAAGATAAAGCAGGGAAATAAAATAATAAGACGCCACAGTACTGAAGAGAGTTAACATTGTCGATAAAAGTCACTGAAGTCCATTATTAAAAAAACAAAAAAAAAATCTTCTAAGGTGAAATTAGCTTACATTTTGTGTGAACCTTGATAGTCTCTTGCCAGTATTTTTATGTGTTTTAATATTTCTTTTTATGTCAAAATATTTTCGAGAAAACGAAGTGAAGTCCATAATTTCGGAGAAGGAAACAATGTGATTTCTATAGATATTGTTTTAGGTCCGTTCCATCATGTGTTCATGTTCGTAATATTGGGAACTTGTCTTCATTTGCTTAATATTATTATCTTTTATCATTATTACTACTACTGCTACTATTATTATTATCATTATTATTATTATTATTATTATTATTATTATTATTATTATCATAATTATTATTGTTGTTGTTGTTTTTGCTGCTGTTAAGTCTGTATTACCATATCATACATAAAAAGAACCAAAATCCATTTTTTCGGAAAGGTGAACAGAGGTACAACTCAGACACATATATACAGTATATATATATAATATATATATATATATATATATATATATATATATATATATATATATATATATATATATTCTTCTGTGTCTTGAAGTATTTTTGTGCTTTAATAGTTGGATCGGGTGTGTTTAAAATCTCAATGAAAGGTGAAGTGAAGTTTGTTATTTTTAGACGAAGGGATGAAAGGGGGATTTTTGTCCCTTGGATATCCATAGCTATAGTTATGCTTTACGTTTTTTTTATTTTATTTTTATTTATATTTATTTTTTTTTTGTCGAGGAATTTTTGTAATCTGGCAATTTTTTGTTCGTCTGAGAGGGTCAAAAATAACAGATAGGTAAGAAATGGTGTGGTCAAAATCGTCCTGCTAGTTATAAGAGTATTATAAAGACAAACTGGCTCTGAGAGGAGTAAAGGTCGTCTGTTGTACTGTAACAACAATACAAATGCGAGAGCTTGTATTCTCTTCAATAAAGGAAGCTCTCTAGCACCTCTTTCTTAGCGATTTATTTTTAGATAAGCCTGGTTAATGTCCTTTTGTATACGTTCTTTAAGGAGATTATGTATGTACGATTTTGGACGGATTTGTTACACAGAACAGGACAGTAAAGTGTAATAAACAAAGTAAATCTCGTTTGAGGTAAAGGTGGTAGGGAGCTTCCTTAACCAACGAGAATAAAATAAAAAAACAACGAGAATAAATAACCACCAAGAATAAAAAACCAACGAGAATACATAAACCAAAAGAGAATAAAACCAACGTGAACAAATAAAGCCAGACTGGAAATGCAGTGGCGAAAATAGGTGTAAAAGGTCGCAAAATAAAATAAAGAGAGACTGAAAATAATGTGGTTACAATCGTCTGTCGGTAATGTAAGAACGTAGTAAAGACAGCCAGGCATGGAACAATAAAAATGAAGCCAGTTTTTCGACTGATAATAATGTAGCAGAAATCATCCAGTCCAGTAGCAGGAATAAAGCAAATCTTTTCCTGGTATTGGCTGGAATAAAACAAGAGGCGCTGGAAATGCTTTGTTGTCGGGGTCGGCGCTGAGGGTGGAATTTCTCATTAAATGTGGCGTGTTTACACGGGGGATCTGGGGGCAAAGCTTACTTATGATAATTTTTTCTTGTGGTAAATGCTTCAGTTATGCTTGTGTCCCTTCATTTTATTGAGATTAATTACATCAGGTCAGAACTGGGGACTTATGTACGTAAATGTGCTTTATTGACAATGTAAAAAAAATGAATTAAAAAGCACAACCTGGATGGGTGACAAACATTTAAAGAGGGTGTTGGTAGGAATGCCCTTTAATGTGTTTCTCGTATATTTCCATCCTTTCAGGTTTATTGCCAACAGTATATTCAGACTGACATACACACGCGCGCAGGCATACCTACCTACAGACACAAATATACAAACAAGCAAACACATACACATGCACATAAACAAACTAGCACGCACATACACACACACACACACACACACACACACACACACACACACACACACACACACACACACACACACACACACACACAAATAAATGATGAAAAAAAGTAGACACATATAAACTTCCTTTTCTTTTGCGCGGACAAGTTTAAGCTCATTATTGGAGATCAAAGAGGGGTCAGACTTGGGAAGAAATACTGGACTTCAGGGAGCCTTACTCGTTATTTAACCCATTCACAACGGTGACGCATTTCTACCTACTGTATTATTGCTACATATGGACACTCCTATTTAACTTAGAGACCAACTCCACTCTACTCATTTTACTTTGACTTGATCTAAAAATAGCTATATCTCCGTCTTGAATCCGGAAGCTTCACGTTAACACTACAGTATGGTGCTAGTCATGATGAAGTGCAATGGAAAGTGATGTAGGGCCATACGTCATTGTCTTTTTCTGCCGCTGAGAAAAATGGAAAAATTCCACAAAGAAAGAGTAATAATCTGGGCCAGGTTCGTGTAAAAGAATAATAGTATAATAAAAAAGGTTAATGAGAGCTCTATCTAAATTCCCTCCACCCTTGAAAAATCTGAAAGCTGAATAAAATCGTTCCTACAGAAGATAGCAAGAATAGAGTACAAAAATATATCATAAGACTGCAGGGGTTAATTCATTCGTTGCAGAGTCTTATGTAATTACTTTTCTTGCTGCCTCCGGACGACTTTCATTCAGCTTTGGACAGGGAAGTTATAAGACACAGAGGGGTTAGATGACTTCCGCCACCACGAGGACGCGAGGCAAATCACCAGACGATTTGATTCAGCTTAGGCGACCTTTTCTTCTACAACGTTTTTTCTTAGACCTCAGATGCTCGATGTAGCCTCTGTCAACCCTTTCATTACGAGAATTTTCTTTATTTATGTGGGGTATCTTCGGAACGATTTTACTCAGCTTAGGGAGACTTGCTACATGAACGAGGTTAAATGTTTCACTCAGTTCACTCCCTTCACCTGCCAGTGGGCCCTCCCAATTTAAGTGGAATTGTCTGCCAAGAAGAACAATGACTGAATAAATAAATTAAGAAATAAGTAACTGAATAAGTAAATAAGTAGGATAAAAATGGCCGAGGGAAGCAATTATTAAGATCAAAGGAATCTCAGATAGTGAACTAGAGCCGTATCATTCAGTTTATTCACCTGGACCAACTTTTATAAATTCTTCCTTTCTCCAGGCGATTTTACTCAGTGTAGGGGAGACTGTCCGAATGAGAGGAGTCTGATTTCTTTTTATTCCCTCGCTGTAGTTCATTCATCGTAAATTGGGAGTGACTTTCATTGTTTTACAGTTTATTTACCTTGTCTCAGTTGCATAATAGAGACAATATTACGGCCCTGCATCTTTTATATAGCATTTCTTTGTGACTAGCACTATATTTTAGTGTTAATCTCTTGTTATACCTCAACATTCAGGATACAAGAGATGCCGATTGCACTCCTACATAGATTATAGTACACTAGGTTGGTAGGTGGTGGCGACCATCATTCATTCACTTGATACAGTGCTGCTTACTTCTTTCTTTACTTTTATCCCATTTCTCTCTCTGTGTCTTCGCCCTCCTCTCTTCCCTGTTTCTCCACATCTTCCTTCCTATCATTCTTTAATACTCTTTCCCTTTCCTTATTAGAGTGGCTTTTACACTGAGTGACAGAAGCTAACTGGCTTCCTGTACGCCAGGAAACCATTTAAAACGCTGGATGGTAACCATATAACCAACTGCCATACGTGTACCCTACGTGTCAAGCTAAGTGCGTTGAAACCACTACAAGCCATCTCCCTCCGGCTGCATAACATCGTTTGGTGTATTCTTTTTACTCTAACATGACCTAATTTCCCATTTCTCCATCTTGAATGATGAGTTAGTAAACAGAAAGCAACAGAGATATAACGATGAACATGATAAAGGGTTATGGAATGGACGTACAGTGCAGAGTCACGGCAATTTTTCTTTTCTATCACCGAACTATGTGATATAAACTGCAAAAAAGGACGAAAATCTGGGCTAAGTAAAGATGGAAAGAACAATAGTAGCAAGATGATATAAAAATACGCTATGGTTTGTATGAAGGAGTCTAAGCTCATAAATCAAGATCAAAAGAGCTTCTAAATTGCCAAAGAAACATTAGACTCATAATTCAATAGACAGAGGAGGCCAGCTTAGCGTGTAATCCCCTGTGAGTAAATAGCTAGGACGCTTTATGTTTATTCTCTGCATTATTATTTTCAGATTCTTAGAGAAGAAAAATCTGAATCCTAATAAAGTATAGCATCCATGATCATTAACTCTTTATTATTTATAGTTTGTCATCATCATCGTCATCTTCATCATCATCGCGATCATTCTTACCATCATCATCATTTATCAGCATTATTAGCATCATCCTTTCATGGATCATCATCATCACATTATTACACATATCATTATTCCTCTTGACCCCTTATGGAGTTGAAAGGCCTCCGAAAACAAGTTGCAATGAAAACACCACAAAGCCGGATAACTATCAACAAAGAGTTCAGTGTAGCTCTCAGGTTTTATTCATTCTAGACTACATCAATTGTAAGCAGAATACTCATAACGGTAATATATATCGATATACTCTTTTCACTTTAAATTGGCCTAAAAGTTTCCACTCTCACCATCTCGGAATGCTGGAATTGTAACAATTATGTGATGCCAGAAGAAAACTAGAATATAATTTTAGTGACAAAAAAGTGCTATGGAAAGCATGAGGAGCCGCAGCAATTTTTTTTTTTTTCTATCACTAGTCAATTGCAAAAGGACGAAAATCTGGACCAAGTATGTGTGAAAAGACTATACTCGTATGTGAAAATCAATATCGTTTTATATATAGTTATGCACTTTTAAGGTTATGATTCTTTGATTGCCCCTTTATAACGACGTGTTTCTCCCAATATAAACAAAATCGCACGGCGGTACGGTAACATTTGTATAATAATCAAAGCGGTTGTTATTCTGAAGAATCGTTCCCCTGTCATCTTCTCCATCTTTTTCCCTGCCACCCTAATCCCCTTGCCATTCACTCCTCCAGCCCTTTCATTTCATTCGTAATTCTTCACCATTTCATCTCCATTCTAAATTCTTCCCACCTCCCTTTAGCCTCTGTCACCCCACCCTTCCAGCCTGCCTCCCTCCTCCTCACTAGCCCTGTCTTTAACGGTCTATGTCCCGCTTTCCCAGGCCCAGTCTCCTTGCCACATTATCTTACTCCATTCATTTCATCCTTTTTATTTCCCCCTTCCATCTCCGCTATCCACACTTCAGGTTTCCCTTCAGCCCATGTCGCCCGGTTTTTCAAGACTGCTCGTTCTCCGTACCCATGCCGTCCCCCTCTGTTTATTGCCTTTCCACCCTTGCCTTTATATCGCCATCTTTTCCCTCCATCCTGATTATTTAACCTCCTCCCAGTTTACCATCTCACTTTTCAAGCATCAGTCTGATGTACTTGCCACTACCCTTCCAGGATGCTCCTTTTCTATACCCCTATTGTTTTCATCCTTCTTTTGCACTCACCGCCATCCTTGTCTCTCTTATCCCTTCTCATTTCCATTTCATTACCACTATTTCACTTTTAACAGCTTCCCTCCACTCAAGCTTTTCCTCTTTCCCTCGGCACCTACCACCCTCCCTTTCCTTCCTGTTCTTTCTCTCTTCCCCCTGCTACGTCTCCTTTTATTTACTTGTTTTTTAATTACCGTGCTGTTCCAGTCTCTTTGCCGTACTGTTTAATACGCGTTTCATTTCACTCTTAAAATTTTCGTCTTCTTTCATCTCCCCCTCTTCGCGCTTTCAGCCCTCCTTCAAGTCTTTACCACCCAACCTTTGCAGCTTGCTACTTCTCCCTACCCTGTCGTTCCCCTGAAGCCTGTTACCCTGCCACCCCTATCTCCTTCTCTCTTCATGCTTATTTTTATTTATTTCCTTCTTTCTACTTCACCTCTTCCAGCTCCCTCTTTTATCTTCTTCTTCTTCTTTCGCCCCTGCCACTCTACCGTCTCTAACGTGCTGCTTCTTCCCTATCCTTTGTTATCTTTCCTTATTATTAACCCTGCCACCCTGGTTTCCTTGCCTTGATATCCCTACTCTATTTCATTCCTACGACTTCACCCTCTTCCAGCTCCTCTCTTCATGATAGCCACTCTCAAACCCCTGCCGCCCCTACCGCTTCCAGCCCTGACCCTTCTCCCTACCCCTGCCGTCTCCCCTAAATCTCTTACCCTGCCACGCTGGGATTTCCATTGCTTCTCTTATCCTTAGCCGTTTCGTGTTGTCTCTTTTACTTCACCTTTTCCAGCCTCCCTTTAACCCCCTGCCAAACCCCTGCCACACTACTTCCAGCCCTATCTCATCTCCCTACCTTGTCGTCTCCCCTGTTTCTTACCCTGCCAATCCTACTTTCCCAGAAGCTCTATCCTTAGTAGTTTCATTTCGCCTATCTTATTTCACCTTTTCAGCTTCTCTTCCATCCCCTGCCCATTCTCCCTACCCTTGCTGTGTCTCCTTCTGCCTCTACCTTTTACCACCCAACAAACCCACGCTTCCAGCTTCCCTATTCTCCCTACTCCTTGCAGTCTTCCCTTTTTTTTACCCTGCCGACGTACCCTTCAAACCTGTCCATTCTCCCTACCCATGCCACCATCCTCTGTCTCTAACCCTGCCACCTACCCATCTCGCCTCCGTACCCTAAAGCCCTATCAGCTCCTCATCAGCTAAGTCCTTTCTACCGCTTCCGGCACCCTAACATCCTATTCCTCGCATTTCTACCTCTAATCTCCTTCCCCTTGTGTCTCCCTTCCTCCACCCTCTCTTTCCCTTTATCTATGTTACAAATTCCTTTATTATTATATTCACTATATTCTTTTCCTCCTGTCTCCGCTCTCCACTCGCTTTCTCTGTCCTATTTCTTTTCATTTATTCTTGTCAAAATTCCTTGCTTATTCGCGGTTTATTACTTTGTTCGTATGTTCCTCCTCTCCCCACCTTCTTTTCCTTTTCCTTTCTTTTCCTTTGTCCATGCTACCCATTCATTTTATTTTTTCCCTTATTACTCCCATTCCTACTCCCTTTATCCCATCACCCCTCTCCATACTTTTTTTTTTTCCTTTGCTCTACGCTACATTTTTTCTACACATACCAAGTTCCTAAGTCCTTGCTCAAGTACCTTTCCCTCTTCTCTCTTTCCTTTGTTACTGCCACCAGATTGTTTAATTTTTCCTTACTGTTTATTTACGTGTTCTCCAGTTCCTGCCTCCAGTTCCTTCCCTCACTGCTCATAACTCAGTATTCTCGTTGACTTAAAGAGCTCTCTAGCACCTCTTTCTTGGCGATTTATTGTGCATATTTCACCTTAATATTCTTTTTGAGTGTTATTTACATCTTAATTTGGAGGGACGTAACGCCAGAGAAAGGGACGCCTTCACGTGGTGGCATCGATATAACCAGACGGTGAAGCTGCTTGGTTATACAAACGTCCGTCAGTCCTTTCCCTATCCCCGGCAAGGAGGATGGAGAGCTACTGAAGGACAACTACGATCAGCAGTCGACTGCGTTTACGTTAAGTTTGGTACTACTACTACTGCTACTACTACTACTACTGCTAGTACCACTACTACTGCTGTTGCTGCTACTGCTGTTGCTGCTGCTACGACTACTACTGCTTCTACTGCTGCTACTGCTACCACTTCCTGGATCGACATAAGATTTCATAACTGATATCCAGAAGATCATTAAGGTCACAGACGCAGAAATAAATCAGTAAGGATGAGAGGCTATCACGACTGCCTTCTTGCTGTCCTTCATCATCATCATCATAACTTCCTTACATTTTCTTGATTGCACTAAATTCATCTCTCTCTCTCTCTCTCTCTCTCTCTCTCTCTCTCTCTCTCTCTCTCTCTCTCTCTCTCTCTCTCACTAATCACCAGGCTTCCATTCATCCCACATCTCAATGACCCCCACACACCCCTCGGTCATTCATCTACCTCTTTCACAACTTTCCTATGTTTCCCCGCTCCACTTTATCCCACACTCTCATATATCACACACACACACACACACACACACACACGCACTCCTATCCTGCCTACCCATTACCCTACCCTCATCCATTCCTCTTTTGGAAAATCCTGTTTAATTGATATAGTTTGGCAAAGCTCGACGCATATATGAAGCGTTGGGAGAGTCGCGCTGCTACATTACACACTGCTGCACCACGCTCACATGCACCTCATCTCACACTGTTACACCTAATACTGACGCACACACACACACACACACACACACACACACACACACACACACACACACACACACACACACACACAGACTGCCATACCACACTGTATCATTATAGTGCCACAGTTTATAGTACTACACACTACACTGTCCCACTTATATGGTCATACTTCACATCTACACACCCCGCATCACCACACCACACACACACACACACACACACACACACACACACACACACACGCACTACTACACCATACACTCACTGTCACACTAGATCTCACACTGCCACACCGTATACTGCCGCACCACACACCGCCACTCCTCTCGTCCCCTAATTCATGGAGACTATAATATCCTGTGTAACATGTTAGTGTTGTCTCCAGACTTGCTGCAACCACTACCACAACTACCATCACTACCATAACCATTAATGTTACAACCATTACCGCAACTAACACCGCTGCCATAAACATCAGAATGTCACAACCACTACCATAACTACCACCACTACCATAACCACCACTACCATAACACCACAAATTTTACAACCCGTTACCACAACTACCACCACTACCATAACTACCACAAATGTCACAACCACTACCACATCTAACACCACCACCATAACCACCCGCAATTTCACAGTTATTCGCACAACTACCAGAACTACCATAACCACCTGAAATTTCAATTATTACCACAACTACCACCACAACGATAGCTACCAGAAATGTAACCATTTCCACAACTACCACCATTACCATAACCACCAGGAATGTCGCAACCATTACCACAGCTACCACTACTGCCATAACCACCACAATTGTCACAACCATCACCTCCACTGCCAGAACTATCGCCATCACCATCACCACCACCACAGAACAAACACTACTTTGTCACAACTACCATCATCAATACCACTGTCACCATCACCAATACCAGAACTACCACTATTACTATCACCACCGTAACTACCAAAATGGCCTCTAAATCACTATCTTTAGTATTATTACCATCACTACCATCACACGTAACTCAACTACCACTACATGGCCCTATCCACCCACAATCATTGCTGTACAGCTGTCACTACTACCACTACCAGATCAGCCACCACCAACACCACCACTACCACTACTACTACTACCACCACTGAAGCTTCAACTACTATAACAACTATGACCATTACCAGCACCACAACCTCCAGCCATGTCACTTTCAAATCTACAGTTACTGGAAATATTGCCACCACCACAGCTACCATTATCATCCCTTCGCAACTACCACCACCACCACAATCACCACTACTACCGCCACCACAGCAGTAACCTTTAATTCTCAAGCCAGTTCTAATTCCAGGCCTAATACCATTACCGCCACCACCACTACAACTACCACTACCACCACAGCCATATACTCAGCCACCAGTACCATTACCACCACGACTACCAGCACCACTATCGCCACTACCACCAGCAAACCAGTAATCCTGACCACTTAATACCACTATCAGCACCACCAACAAAACTACAACCCTCCACCACCACTGTTATAACCATCATCACCACCACTATCACCACCATCACCACCAGCACCACCACCACCACCACCTTTACCACAACCACTACCGTCACTATCATCACCATTATACCACCACCAGCATAACCACTACCACCACTACTACCACCACTAGCATTATCACAACCACAACCGCCATCACCACCACCACCACTGCCACCACAACCAGCCACCACAACCATCACCACCACTGCCACCACTAGCGCCACCACAACCACTTCTGCCGTCACCACCATCACCATTGCCACCACAACCATCACCGCCACTGCCACCATCACCATAGCCACAACAGCTGCAGCCCTGACCGCTTAAGCCAATACTAATACCAATACTAACACCATTACCTCCAGCGCCAACCCACAACCACCACTGTCACCTCTTTCGCTTTTAATTATCCACAAACCAGTACAGTGACGGGGAGACTCAACTGAATCCACTACCACCACTGCCACAAACTCTCAAACTATCACGACAATCAGACACCACCACCACAACAATCAGTGAGCTCCATCATTACCAGTTACGTCTAACAACCACCATATTTACAACCACAATCTCCAAAAACCATTACAACAATTGGGTACCATCACCACAACCACCAGAAAGCCACCACAACAGTCCAGAGAACCCCTCCACCACCCCAGTCAGCCTCTAGCATACACTACCATCAGGAAGACCACAGTCTCTAATAACCATCACAATCATCAAACAATTCCACGACAGTCAACTCATATTAAGCACTGACAACACAATAATATTCTCTCATAACCATCACAACAGTCAGACACCATCACAACACCCATCCAACAGTCAGCCACCGTTGCTACAATCATTTCCATCAACCACTACTATCACAACTACAATAACCTGTAAGCAGGACTATTGACAGACAGCAGTATCATTGTCTAATAACCACCACAATCAATAGAACCACCACATGAACAATCTGTAATAAATGGACAAGCAGCTCTCAGACAAAACCACTGCAACCACAATATCTAACAACAATCACAGCAATACTAGCACAGCGACTACATAACCATCAAAATATTCCCTACAATCAATAACCACAACATCAATTTCTGGTATTAACCATTAGAGCAATGTACCGTCCACCGTTCCTACCAACCATCACCCCTGCCAACCACCACCACTATCAAAACCACCACCACTACCAATTGAACTCCCCTACCCAATCATCATCCTGCCAAAACCACCACTTTTACCAACCCTCACCCATTCCAACCACCAACCCTACAAACCACAGTCCCTACCAACCACCACCTGTACCAATAGCATCTCTACCATCCGTCATCATTACCCACCACAATCCCTACCAACCACCACCCCGAGTAACTATCATCCCGAATATCCACCACCACTTATCAACCACAACCTACCATCCCTACCAACCACCACTGCTACCATTCACGGTTCCTTTACTGCACCCCACCATTCCAACCAAAACAACACCATAGGGCAGTGTAGGCGCCGTAATGAAATATAACACAAATATTGCAAGAAGATTAAATTTGCATGCCGCTTTCCGCCTCCATATTCAACAGGGTTGGTTGGAAAAGAAGATTAAGTTATTATGAATTTTAAGTTGGTTACGTTTGCGCTTCCTTGCTTTTACTCCTCTCTCTCTCTCTCTCTCTCTCTCTCTCTCTCTCTCTCTCTCTCTCTCTCTCTCTCTCTCTCTCTCTCTCTCTCTCTCTCTCTCTCTCTCTCATCAGTATAAAATCAAGCTTGTCTCTTGTTTAATCTCTGTCTTTGATCTGACTGTCTATCTGTCTGTATGAGACAAGCATTCAAAGATTCCTTCTCTCTCTCTCTCTCTCTCTCTCTCTCTCTCTCTCTCTCTCTCTTAAGCACTTGTCAGGAACCTAAGAGGATTTGGGGATTTATTCTGTGTCAAGCTCAGGACTCCAGAAAAGTATGAGGATTTAATTAGGGCGCTGTGGATTAGACCCTTTCAGTAGCAGAGGATTTTTTCTTGCTCCAGACCCAGGCCATTTTACCCAGCTTAGGTAATACTAGGAGACAACGTAGCATTTTACTATCTTAGCCGCAGACGTAGCTTCCATTTTGGCTCTATCAAAAATTATTTATGTAGAAGTCTTAAAGAAACTGAACGTACGAATTTGGCGACTATGAGCTCGTGGAAGAAATACGGTACGGCAAACATCATCCCTTTAATACATGGATGTCCTTTCGAAAATGAAAAAAATTAAATCGTCTGATGATACCAAGAACAAATTATGAAGTGAAATCCTGAGAACTGGAAAGCGGAAGATAAATATTTCTTCCTGATTTTTTGTTCCTTTTTTGGTACAACGGGATAATAGGCGTTGCTCTTCTTTTGATGTTAGCTTCTTCAGTACGATGACGTCCCTTCTGTTTATTTCCTGCCACCGCCAGATGATATTCAGCTCCTTTAGATGCATCGCTCTTGCTGATGAAGTTAGAGATAATCTTTAGCTGGTGCTTGCAGTAAGATGACGGCTTTTTCAACTAGTATCATCCTCTAGCACCAGAAGCGTTCATTCAGCTTAGGGAAAGATCCATTCATAAAGCGAGAGTGGATTGAGAAGTAAATTCCATTAACCCCTTCACTACCAGAGCCCTTTCCTACCCTGAATAAAATAGCAAGACGGAAGCAAAAACAGTTACTAAATGGAAAAAGACGTCGATTATTACTCGAAAAGGATTTTAAAGTTAGCAGGATTTGTCATAATCTTTTCAACCCGAAGACGTCATTGTTATTTTATTCTTGCCACCTGCAGACAAGTTTGTCGAATTCAGGATAGATCTCATTAACTGGAAGACGTTGACAAAGGCTGTAAGTAACCACTCTAGTACGAACATTCTCCACTTTGGTCGTACTTCCTCGTCAGCCACTTCTACTTCGTTCACTTCAACTGGACGTAAAATTGCCAATCTCACTTTCTTGAATGCTGAGCCCTGGCAAGAGATTAACACTAGTTCTGATCCTAGTCACGAAGAAGTGCGTGGAAAGGATATAGAGCTGATGTAAGGGAAGTAAGTTGTGAAAGGATAAAAAATCTTCGCGAAGTTTCATTGAGTCAGCTGTTAGAAGGCTTTGGAAGCACCACTTCTTTAGCACTTTATTTTTATTTACATCTCTATATCTTCTTGTGTGCTACTTGTTCTCTGAAATATTCGGAAACAAATTCCAGTATATAATTTATAGAAAGATACTGTAAAACGTAGCAGATAGCGAAAATAAAGTATTGGTTGTAGTGGTAACTGCAACCCCAGGTTCATCTCTGCAAACGTGAACCCAGTGGACTGCAGGCTGTATTTGCCTCTTCTAGTGCAGTCCCTCCACCATCCTCCTTTTTGGGGATAGTGGAAGAAATATGATACTAAAGAAGGTGCTAGGTGAGCCTCCTTAACTGACGAAATTATGGGATCTAGACTAAAATAAAATTAGTTTGGGAACAGAAACAATATTAAAACAGCGTCCCGGGACTTGGATTTGTTATTAATTGGATTTGCCCTTGAGAGGGTTTACAGGAAATGTTTTGTTAGGGGGATTTACGGCAAGTGGAGATTCGTATCGTTAGTCGGATTTTGCTTCTTGTGTAGAAATTTGTTGTTAATGGGATTTATGAGAGCATTTGTTAAAGGTAAGATTTTGATTTAATTTTAATATTTCTGTTGGTGTATATTGCTTACTACTTACTTTTGCTTAATGTGGATTTTGTTTCTTAATGGGATCTTGCTGATAATAAGATATAGTTTGGGATTTATTGTTGATGGAGATGTTCGTGGATTTCTTCGACTGTGGGATTTTGTCGTGAGTGGAATTTTGATGTTAGTGGGATATTGTCTTTTGTCGAATTTTTGATGTCAGTGGTATAATGTTGGTGGGACCTTGTGGTAATGGGATTTTGTCAGTGGGATTTTATTGTTAGTGGGGATTTGTCAGTGGGATTTTATTGCTAGTGGGATTTTTTCCCATGGATTTTTATTGCTACTGGGGATTTTGCCTGTGGGATTTTTATTGTTAGTGGGGAT
>NW_027642530.1:0-4995 GCF_032717465.1 Coenobita brevimanus | reverse complement strand
TCCTCCCACCCTCCCGTTCCCACTGCCGAAGCCGCGCGCCCATCATTTGCCTCTCGCCTGCCCCTCTCACTCGTCTGTATCCTCTCATCCTCCTTCCCCCTCATACTTGTTTATCATTCACATTCCTCATCTTTCTTTGCTCTCTTCTCCCCCTTTACTTATCCTCCTCACTTACTCTCTCCCTTCCTGACTACCTCTCTTTCCTAGCTCCCTTCTCTCTCTCTCTCTCTCTCTCTCTCTCTCTCTCTCTCTCTCTCTCTCTCTCTCTCTCTCTCTCTCTCTCTCTCTCTCTCCACCATAATCCCAACTCCCCATCATCCCTTCCCCTCTTCCTCCCTCTTTTCTCTCTCTCCCCTCTCCCCCTCCCATGCCAGGGACCTACCCGGCTACGCGGGTCTCGAGTGATCACATGGAGAGAGAGAGAGAGAGAGAGAGAGAGAGAGAGAGAGAAAGAGAGAGTGTAAAAGTGAATAACATGGATATTTGGAAAACTAACAACTGGACAAAAAGAAAGAAATCAAGTGAGAAAATAGCTAAGGAAAAGAGAAATACAAGTCTGTACGGGTGGAAAGAAAAATATCCCTCAAGAGAAAAAGAAAAGGCCAAGTGATAGAGAAAGAAATGCAGTGGGGAGAGGAAAACAGAAAATTACTCTCCTAAAGGAAAAACTATCAAGCAATTCAAGAAAATATGCGGTAAGAAAAGAAAGCTACATAATAGCAAGAAAAGTATTATGGTAAGGAAAAGAAAAATATCGTGGGAAACAAGACCACACTGTAGCGACAAAAATTAGGTGGTTGGAGAAAGCCTAAATGATAGAGAGGGAAAAAATGAGAAAAAAACGCACACACATTAGAGAGAAAAATAATATGGTAGGAAAAACCCCATCTTATATAAGTTGTGTGTTATAAGAGAAGTCCTTGGAGTGTTGAAAGAGGATAGGGTGGACGAGGGAGGAAAGGTGGGAGGGAAGGAGGGCATGAGGGGAGGGATGGAAGGAAAAGGGAAGGGAAAATGGGAGAGGAGATAAGAGAGGACTTTGAAAAATACGGAAATGTGGGGAGAAAAGGGCATTGAAACTGATAACGGAGAGGGGCTTGGAGAAAAAAAGTAATTATAAGACCAAAGTAAAACTGAAGGAAAATTATCATCACTATCATCATCATCATTATTATTATCATCATCAGGTGTGTTATAAGAGAAGTCCTGGGAGTGTTGAAAGAGGGTAGGATGAACGACGAAGGACGGAGGGGGAGGGAGGGAAAAGTGATGGGGGAAAAGAAGGAGAGATAAGCAGAGGATGGAGGAAAAGAAAGCAGGTGAGAGAAAGAAAAAATGGTAGTTTGTATTCGGTGGAGGGACTAGGGAAGGGAGAGAAAAAAGGAGAGACAAAACAGAGGATGAAGGAAAAGAAAATACATTGAAGAGGAGATATAGGAAGGTATAAAAGGGTATTCTTTTTCTCGTTAACCGCTTTAACCCTTGCACTTGGATGAAATATTTCTAACTATATCTTTCGGACGAGTTTATCGTGGTAGCTTAGGAAAGGGCCTCCACTAGTCAATGGAATAAATAAAGGCTGAACTCAAAGAAGCTGGTCAGTTCGAAAAATCTTTCCTAAAGCAGAAAAAAATATCACGATATAGCAAGAGTTCAAGCAGTTGTAGACGATACCACAATCTCATCTGAAAACGCAAACCCGGTGGATTGCAGGTTGAAGTTGCGACCATCCTGCAGTCCGTAGTCCCCCTTTTCGGAGGACAGTGGAGAGATGAGGGAGGCGTGCACGACAAGGAGGAGGAGTTGCTCAATTTTAATCTGAATGCTACCACGTGAAAGGCGTTCTCCAGCAAGGATACACAAAAATGGCGTCATCTTTAAGGTACAACCTGATCAGTTTTATCCATGGCTATCATCAGACTAGTTAATCTCCCCTGGATAACCCCTGAAGGGTCTGACGGTTAGAAGGAATGAGGATGAGTAGGATACAGAAGTCAGATTATACAGGGTGATCCGTTAATAGTGCGCTACACCAGAAGCTCTCTTGAGTGGTATCTAACGTGTCAGAGGGGACGGCTCAGTCTGTTGGTGTGGGCGTGGGTGGGAGAAAATTGAATAAATGAAGCAGGGTAGGCACTGGTAACGATGACTAGGCCGTCACCATGACACAAAAAATCTTCTGTCGGATTGGAAGAGAAGCGCTTCATAATTATATAAATCATCCGTGGATATAAATCGAGTCGAAATGGACATAAGATGAATAAAAACGATTTCATTGTCTGAAATCAAAATGAGAACTGGGACACAGAATCTTAAAACGATTGTTAAAAGTTATGCTCTTGAAAACAAAAAAGAAAAAGAAATGAAAAAGGTAGCGATAGAAATTAAATTTTTATTAGAGATGAATGTCTGCAAGTGATAGAGGATAAGGCATGGTGGAATAGGAGGGTTACTTTCATCTTTCACGTACTTCAGTATAGTGATAACTGATTTCGGATAATAAATAAAAGAGGCGCTATCGAGAGAGAGAGAGAGAGAGAGAGAGAGAGAGAGAGAGAAGAAGAAGAAGACAACAGACCAAGAGGACAACAGGAGAGGTTGAGAGTTAGTGGCTTGTTGTCGGAATCGCGTCACTGCAATGTCTAGTTTCTGCCTTATTCCTTACATCTCCAGACGATTTTACTCCAGCTCAGGTGGAGTGCTTTTAGAACTCGAGGGGTTACAAATTTCTTCTGTTAACCCCTTCGTCACTATAAACCCTTCCAAAATTGAATAAAATCGGTAGGTGGAAGCAGAAATAAACTAAAAAAAAAAAAAAAAAAAATTTACTGAAGGGCTCAAGGAGCATTTGTACGTTACTGAGGAGGGTGTTTGGCTCGTTATGGAGATAAAAGTGAGATAAAGACGCTTACATCGATCCCAATTAGAGAGAGAGAGAGAGAGAGAGAGAGATTTATGGATGGCTAAGAACAAGCTTGTAAAATAAAGAGCAAATTTAAGCAAGGCATGGGAAAAAATGATGTAGCAATTATTACTCCCCATGAAATTAAAAAAAAAAACTATTGAAAACTAAGAGAAAATGTAATTACACGAAATAATTATATAAATGTGGCGCTTGAAGATGTTAGTGTAAATCTTGTGACTGTGACTTTATGGAGTAAGATAAAAGAGGAGAAGAGTAATGAAGGGCAGGAGAATATCGAAGTCATCATCATCATCATCATCATCATCATCATCATTATCGTCATCATCACCATCATCATCATCATCATCACTGCCGTCATCATCGTCATCATCATCATCAACAAGAGAGAAGGAGAAAAATGAAAGACAGGAGAAAATGGAAGTCATCATCATCATCATCATCAAGACATTCTTTGCACATAATGAAGACGTATGATAGTTATTTAGGGAGGGAGATTTTGAAATGAATAATGTGGAATGTTTCTACAATATGCGCAAGAGAGACAAAATCTGGATGATACCGGGATGTAAATACGTGATGCCCTAACTTTTACATCCAATTACTTAGATTTCCTTTCTAGAGTGGTGGCGAAAGTAAAAACGGAGAATATGAAAAACATGTAGTATAGATAAGCAAATAGGACAAGGAAAATATTAGTGTAGTTCTTGTGAATGTGATTGGGTGTAGCAAAAATGAGAGAGAGAGAGAGAGAGAGTGTAAAAATGCTAGTGGTTTCCTTGCGACTGTGGTTGGGTGTGGGTGTTTAGCATAATAATGGCCCCAAGATAATGCCCTCATCTTTACATTTACATATTTACCTGCATATTCATTTTCTTACACCACTTAGGCACCCAAGGTAAACTCCGAGTCCTTGCACGGGAAAGAAAAGAAAATGTGAATGTCAACCTTTGCCCCATTATCCATCATTACTTGCCACCATAATTTGCTGTTGTGGAACCTGGCTCATCTAGAAACGTGAACCTCGGTGGCCTGCAGGCGAAAAATTGCCCTCTCTCCTCTAGGAAATCACCTTGATTTTGGGTAACAGGGAAGTAACTGAGGGATGTTCGTTAGTAAGGCAGAAAGAGTCAAGCCACTTGGTTATATTGGTGCCACCAAATGAAAGCGTCCCTCTCTCCCAGGAAGATGGTGCAGCCATCACCTCAAGCCAGCCTCTTAGGGATTCTAGAACCACCTGAGCTTGACCTTGAATTAAATAAGGGCGATGGTATGCAGGAACGGAGGTGGTATGCAGGCCTGACCTCCAGGAACAGCACTTGTTTTGGAGAGATTGACCTGAAGGGGGGAATGGAGGTGGTAGTGGAGGATGGGGAGGAGGCGTGGAGATGGAGGAGGTGTGAGGGGAGGGACTGGGAAGATAAAAGTGGTGAAAGACAGAGAGGGGTTTGATAGCAAGGGGAAAGGGAGAATAGGGAAGGAGGGAGGAAGATGGGACGCAAGGGAAGAAACTACAAGGAAATCCTTGAAGTAACAGGAAGAGAGGGGTGGGAGGGCTGCTGAGAAAGGGGGAGAGGTGGAGAAAGACTGGGAATAGAGGGATGGATGGGGTTACAAGGAGATAGCTAAAGAGAGAAAGGGAGAATGGCAGAGAGGGAGGGAAGGTTAGGTGGGAAAACTGGGGATAGAGGAGGAAGGAAAGCAGAGGAAGCATCATCAGAAAAGAAGAAGAAAGGAAAACAGGGAAGCAGGGGGAGATATTAGGGAGGGAGACAGGGGGGAGGGAGTAAGAATGTGGTGGAGGGGAGCATCTGGAAGGAGGAAGGGGGAAGGACAAGAGGCAGAGGTGAAGTATGAGTGGGGGAGACATGGGGAGTGGGACTAAGAATGGGGAAAGATGCATCTGAGTGAGGTAGGGGAGGACACAGGCACAACATTCAACCTCAACATTAAATAAACACAGTATATCATAGAAACCACAACACAATTTTCTGTTTCACCCATTGTACCTTCCTGGCCATACCTCTTTTCCCACAAACCACCCTATAAACAGATATATGAGTGGCTTATCT
>NW_027642529.1:0-32289 GCF_032717465.1 Coenobita brevimanus | reverse complement strand
ACTCCTCTCAGCATAACACTACTCCAGCCATCCCCAAGCTGAGTGCACTCCAGGAACACCTGGAGTTCGTTCTCGACTACCTGGAACACCCGGACTGCGACAGGGAGATGGGGCCCTTTGGACTTGTGGAGGAAATGCGTGCTTTCAGGCAGTGCATCATTAATCGTCAGAATCGTCGTTCCTTGCGTCAATAAACGATTGACAGCTTTTTCAGGCCCGTGACCCCCACGCTGTGCCCAGCCCTGGCTCCACTCTGTTGCCTCCCAAGACAGGCCCTCATGCTCCGAGCCACAACCCAGCACATCAGCCACGATGGAGTCACCACTCGACGTGAGTTTGCACCTATCTTCAGAGTCGTCTGCAGTGGGTAGTCCATCACCACGACCCAGCGACGCACCCCTAGGTCAACTCCCTGTGCTACTCTCAGACTCTGACAGTGATTAAACGGCAAGAAATTCTCCACTAGACCACACGGGAATTTAGTGTTGTACAGTGAAAGAAAAACAGTGCATTCAGTATTTTTAAGAAATTAGAAATCTGAGTGAAAAGACAAAGATTTAATGGACTGTGAATGTAACGTAAATTAACTTGAGTGTGTTTTGTTTAGAAAATGGTTTTATGAGTCGAAAGACTTAAAGTGCAGAGTGCAAAACTTATTTCATTAAGTTACAATGGAGCATAAGTAAGACAAGAATGCGCAGTGTTAAGAGAATGGACTTCTGAGTGCGAATGACTAGGTTCAGTGCAAGACTTCATGAACAGTGTACTGCAAGTGCTTCAGGAAATCCTTCTTACTGTCAGAGTCTGAGAGGAGGCGGTTATTCATCGAGATGGCCAGGGACTTGCTGTAAGTACCCAGAATGTTTCATATTGTACTGTACTGTATTTTCCATACTGTACTTACCTCTAACACCTCATTTCACTCTTTTATGTCCCTTATTGGTGTGAATAGTGTCTTAGGTGCTATGCATGTGCAGTAGGGAGGTGTTTTTCTGAGTTAGGCTAGGTTAGAGTACATAACTACCAGTCCAGGAGCCAGAGACTTGTAAGTGCCCAGAATGTTTAATATTGTATAAACCTACCTCAAAAACCTCATTTTATGGTTCTTTTGCATTTATTTCAGTCTTTTATGTCCCTTTTTGGTGTGATTTGGGTCTTAAATAGATGCTATGCATGTCCAGAGGGAATTGTATAAGTGTTTTTCTGAGTTAGGGTCCATAAGTACAAGTCCAGGAGGCTGGTGCCCACTATCCGGACAGGACCACTTTCCGGACATGCCTTTGGCTCTATTACGTCGGATAGTGGAGGGATTACTTACATATATATATATATATATACAGGTCTCCCTTGTTTTACGTTGTATCGTTTTACAATACAGTAATCCCTCTAATATCCGGACGCCCAATAACCGAACATCCCCACTAACCGAACCTTATCGTCCTGGGATCAAACATTCCCAAAATGGTCCGAAAATCCAAAAAAATTGGAAAAAAAATCGATTTTTTGCCGTCCATAATTTGAACTTGCCGCGCGCGCCGCGTGAGAGCATTGTTTTGGTTCGTCATTCCTCCGACGTCCGATAGAGCGCCGCTGCATCCTCCCCACTTCCCGCCTGTCTCTCACCACGACAAGACCTACGCTCTTCGCCATGGCTGCCCACGTGCTCGCTTTTCTGTAGTTGGTACGCCATCACCACTACCCACCGATGCACCCCTTGGACGCCTGCCAGTGATACTCTCGGGCTCTGACAGTGAATAAACAGCAAGAACTTCTCCACTAGACCACATGGGAATTTTGAGTGTTGTGCAGTGAAAAAAACGGTGTGTTGTGCTAAGGTTTTCAAATTGGGAGAAAAGACTAAGTAGAAAAGAAATTTAACGTAACTAACCTTCTTTGTTTTGGCTTTGGAAACTTAAAAAAACTTGGGAAAAGTTAATGTGCAACACTTAAATTTAATGGAACATTATTTGGACTAAAGTGAACACTGTGAAAAGAACGGACTTCTGTGTGTTAGTGACTAAGTTCAGTGCAAGACTTCAGGAAGAGTGTAGTGCAAGTGCTTCAGGAAATCGTTCTTACTGTCAGAGTCCGAGAGGAGGCGGTTATTCATCGAGGTGGCCAGGGACTTGCTGTAAGTAGCCAAAATGTTTCATGTTGTACTATTTTCCATACTATATTTACCAGAATGTTTCATATTGTATTTTTTCCCATACTATACTTACCAGAAAGTGTCATACTGTACTTCTTTCCATACTAAACTTACCTCATGCATGTGCAGTAGGAATGTGTTTTTCAGAGTTCGGTTAGGTTCGGTTAGGTTAGGTTCGGTTAGAGTCCATAAGTACCAGAATGTTTATTAATGTATGAACATACTTCTAAACCCACATTTTATGTGTCTATTGCATTTATTTCAGTCATTTATGTGCCTTATTGGTGTGATTTGGGTGTTAAATAGGTGCTATGCATGTCCGGGAGGGAGTTGTATAGGTGTTTCTCTGTGTTAGGGTCTGTAAGTACAAGTCCATAAGCTGGGGCCCAATATCCGGACAAAACCAATATCCGAACCTACCGATGGCTCTATTGATCCGGATATTGGAGTGATTACTGTATTTGGCATTTACGATCCTTATTTTTTAGTACCAAGTGTTCATTTTATGATTGAGCTCCCTCGCAGTTACGACTGGGCATGTGGAAATCCTGTGCTCACAGGCAAATCAGCTGAGAGTTGCGTGGCATACCTGCCCCATGCATACAGTTTCCCGCGCCAGTGTTGCCAATATAGCGGTTTTCCCGCTAAATCTGGAGCTTTCGTTTGTAATTTAGCTGGTAAAATATTGATTTAGTGGCTAGCGGGATTACATACTCATCTGACGGTTTGCAATCTCACAAATTCAACGAATAAAATTAATGAACTTGTAATCAGTCTGCCTGCCACTCGTAAGCATGTACGTATGTTACCCTACTGCCTATGTTCAGTTCACGTTAATTGGTTCATGTTCACGTCTGTTTCCTGTCAGTTCGGTCATACCAAGCGTCGGTGAGTCAGTTTCTGCCTCAGTGAATCAGTTTACAGCTTTGATTGTGACGGATGTACTGTTGCTTTCAGTATTCCTAGAACACATCTTCATTTATCGAGGTCTGGAAATCACATGTCTTCTCTTTTCAAATGCACTGATGACTAACTTCAGCATGAGCTAGTAAGTACTTCCGGCTTCCCATGTTTAATTTTTCCATTCAAATGGAATGCGCCGTTGTATAGCCAGATCTCGATACTGACTAATGTGTCCAAGGAACTGTGAAGGCAATTGTATTTTTTATTATTCTTTTTCTTGAAGTAATCAAGTTAATTGTGTCGAATTATGAAGCATTTAACTCTTGATTAGTTTCTCAGACTGAGTGAATTAATGTTTTCTTAGTAAGTTTTATATAATAGACAATATTTTAAAATCTAACGGGTTTTTGCCCAAATCTAGCAGTTTTTTGAGTCCAGCCTAGCGGGTTTTGAAATTTGGAGTTGGCAACACTGTCCCACGCTTTTGCCAGTCTCACCTGCCTGCTTGCTCAGCATACAACCTCTGTGCATCTGTGTGCATCAGTGCCCAGGATATTACTATTTCTCCTGTTCTTCATATTTTGCACCCCTAGTGCCACCACCATGATGTCTTGTAAACACCCTGCAACATCTGGTGCTGATGATAAGAAGCCAAAGAAAGCAAGAACGTCCTTTACCCTGGAGTCTAAGCTTAATATTGTGAAGCTGCAAGAAGCAGGTGAGGGGGCAAACTCCATTGCTAGTTCCATGAGTCTTACACAGTCGACTGTATCGACTGTTATAAAGCATGCTGTCAACATTAAGAAAGCTGGGGAGACAAGCACGACACTAGAATACATAAAATATCATTATTATTGCATATTAGATCGCTTGTGGGTCTTGGGTTCCTTATACACGAGTCCAGGAACGCATCCCTATTTTTCCCATTAAACCTTAATTTCGCTTTACGATATTTCGGTTTATGATTGCCTTTCTAGGAACGCATACCAATCGTAAAACGAGGGAAACCTGTATATATATATATATATATATATATATATATATATACATACAGTGGGCTCATCTACTGTGCGAGCTCAGAGTGTGCAGATCGCATTGTGCGCAAGTGAACAAAAATCATAACCAAAAACCTTGAATGAGCGAGTTTACCTCACAGAACGCGAGGTAGAGGCAAGAAGTGGATCAAGAACACCATTTTCCATGAATGTGCGACCCCCATCCCAACACAACGTGCCAATAGTGACCTAGAGGCTTCTGGGAAAGGTGCTCAGGAGGAGTCTACAGTAAGATCTCGACAATAACAACTTCGACAATAATGTTTTCGGCAATAACAGCAAGTTAGAATAGATACCCAGTTTCTAAAATAATGACGGTTATTTCGTGAATACAAAGTTGTTATACTGCCAATACATCCATAACAAGATGAGGAATGAAACAAACAAGCAAGAATAGATGAAGGAAATTGCCGATGATGGGAGCAGTAGCGAGGAGGAGGGAGAGAATCCTCCCCTCACTATCTCCCCTGACTCGCTCGATGCCATCCCCTCCTCCTCCTCTGCCCCACCTGACTCACCAGCTGCCTCCCCCTCCACCTCCACAGCCTCACCTGATTCACCTGCTTCACTTGGCATACCTGCAACCCCCACCATTATGGCTGTTGCTGCATTCTGGAAGAAATGTAACATTTGACACGCCGTAAATTTCTTTGTCAAAGCCTGGAATTATACAAAGTTGGCAACCGTTAAACAAGCGTGGTGTGGCTGGGGTGGCAGCAGGGGCATTCTAAGTGTGTTGCCGTGCCTTGGAACCCCTGTTATTTAAGTCCATCAGGCCTGTTGTCTATTGTTGTTAACACCGCGGGTTTGTTTTGGCACTCCTTGCGTGTCCCACGAGAATATTCGCGCTCCGACAGACTTTGTAAAAATATTTGCCAAAAAACAGTTATTAGTTCTAGAATATTATAATTACATATGCATATGGCACATACATTCAGCTTTCTCCTGGGATGTTTGTTGAGCCTTCGTCAAGTACCGTAGGACTTGTGGAGACTTCTGAAGTTGGGTAACGAAGTCGCCACTTTACACTTCCCGACACCCTGTAATATGATTACCACAGCCTGATATTTTCACTAGAAACACTATTCTATGATTTTCAAATAGTTTGGAATTCATACACCAAAAAAACACTGTGAAAGCAATGAAAATTACGAGCGCGCAAGAGCTTCCCACTTGCGCTCGTTCCCAGCTGGTATTCTGTCATTTATTATTCATAAACACACTCACACTTTATATTCCTATTACTTTATTACACTTATATATATATAATATATATATATATATATATATATTGTTACGGTAGCGCCAGCCCGGGGCTATTACAAAAAGACAACAAGGCAGCCTTAGATGATCGGCCTCCACTGCATTGCAAAAATAACGCAGACCCCGGCACTCACACTCCGCAAACTAGAGAAAAACTGCGCAACGAAAGAATATTAAATACGCAACACTCTGTACTTTGACAGTAAAACGGAACAGCCTACCTATGAATCTAGCCTACTATCGTCACTACCGGAAATAGTACCGCCCGAGACAGTTTACAGGAACACCTCCCACTTATTTCCGGTGGTGACGACTTTCTACTTAACCCGTGTCCAAGGGGGAACGCAGTTGACGGCTCACGATAGTTCTCACTAGCCTTGTGCAAGTAGATGGGATTGAACTGTGTAGGGGTTAGGGGTGTGTGTGTATGTACGTGTGTACGTTAATTAAGGCAGCGAGAGGACTACAGTGAGCCAGACTGGCCCTCCAAAGACAACAAGGTCACAAAAACAAATAAAATAACTACTTCCCTCAGTCAGCAACAAAAGAATAAAAATAAACTTAAATGAAAACGCCAGCTCGGCATAAAAATGACTGGGGAAAGAGAGAGAGTGTACAAACACCCGATACTGAAGCTGGTTGGGAAGACACTGCCCTGATCAAGGCTCGTGTGCAGTCAAGCGCGAACGCATGAATCAGATTAATTAACAAGGAACTTAAATTCGTGCCCCTCTCTCTCTCTCTCTCTACAATGAATTGGTACTTCTAATGCAAGCAAAACATCATTAAATATACTGGTAGCTCACATAAGACAATCAAAATAATCAAATGCATACTCAGCATGGTATAAAATAAAATTGCCCTCAGTGGCAGAAACAGAAAGAAACAAAAGAACTTGTAACACTCGCTAATTTAAACTCCGCGAATGACACGGATACTGCATAATCCCTAGCCCAGCTGTAACGGCTGCACCCGTGGGAAAGGACAGGCGGAGAGCGTAACACGCCCTTCCCCAAGGGAAAATTTTGAGCCCTGGATCAAAATTTTCGAATCAAGACCCTGACCCCTCCCTGGATAAACAATCAGCAAGTACGTTATCAATCCCTTTAATATGCCTAACTTCTAAATTGTACTCTTGCAAAGCAAACTCCAGCGGGTCAAACGCTGGTTCTTAAATTTAAACTTGTTCAAAAACTGCAGGGGATGATGGTCTGAATAAATCTTGATCACAGGGCCAAAAGGGGGCAGGTAGACAGCAAAGTGTTGCAGGGCCAGGATAATCGCTAATAACTCCTGCTCTATGACGGAATAGTTCTTCTGGGCTCTATTAAACTTCTTTGAGAAGTATGATATGGGATGTTCAACCTGGCCCTCATCCGGCTGCATCAACACTGCTCCTACCCCTACTCGGCTAGCATCAACTGCCAGCACAAAAGATTTGTCAAAATCTGGTGCACGCAATATAGGGTGGTGGCACAGCAGAGACTTAACAGTAGTAAAAGCTTGCTCACACTCGGCTGTCCACTGCCACTTCTTATCCTTGCGCAATAAGTCAGTAAGAGGGGCAAGCACTGTGGAGTAATTCCCAATAAATCTTCTGTAATAGCCAATCATGCCCAAAAATCGCTGGAGGGCACGGCGACACTGGGGTGCTGCAAAGTTGGAAATGGCATCCACCTTAGCCCGAGGTGGAGCCACTTGCCCATGTCCTACAACAAATCCAAGGTACTGGACCTTAGCACGTACGAACTCCGCACTTGTCCAAGTTGACTACTAAGCCAGCTTCCTCCAACCACTTAATGAGCATTTCCACATGATCAAGGTGCTCCTCCCACTTGGTGTCATACACAATGACATCATCGATGTAAACGACACAATTAGGTATGCCATCCACCACTTTATCCATAAGCCTCTGGAAAGTGGCTGGAGCATTCTTCAGTCCATAAGGCATCACCTGGCACTGATATACTGCACCACTGACAACAAAGCTAGCCACTTGTTTAGCCCGTTCCGTCAGCGGGACCTGCCAGTATCCTTTTACTAAGTCAAGTTTGGTGATATAAGTGGCATTTCCCACCTTGTCCACGGAGTCATCGACCCGAGGCAAGGGATAAGCATCGGTCTTAGACAGTGAGTTAACTTTCCAGAAGTCCACACACAACCTAACCTTCCCATCTGGATTCGGCTGCAAGGTAACTGGTGAACTCCACTCACTGAAACTCCTCTTGATCAATCCACGGTCCAACATATACTTGATCTCATTATCGAGAGCTTTCTGTCTGATAGGGTTGATGCGGTAGGGAGCTAATTTTACAGGCTTACTATCCCCAACGTCAATGTCATGAGTAGCCCAAGTTGTCAATCCCGGTGAATCTCCAAAAACTTTCGGATGTTTCCATAATCTGTTGCACAGCTCTTCTCGTTTTACTGGATCAAGGTGTCGCAATTTCTCCACCAGAGCTGCATAACCATTGCCCTCCCATAGGTCAGCTGGTAACATCTCACCACGACTAAGCACTTCCTCCTGCTCCTCCAACTCACTACCAACCGCCAAAACTACAGGAGCGCTCTTATCCCTGGTTCCCTCAACGTCCACTCCAAAGTCACCTTCCAGGGACTGTGGCTGTAACCCTGGTCCACCACTCACATCACCGGCACCAACAGCTCCCTCCACAGCACGTTCCTTTGATGCCACGTCCTCCTTTCCCCGTCCTTCACATCCCAGGTGAGAGACATCAGCAGTCATCCCACAATGAGAATCAACTGGGCGGTAGTATGGCTTCAACATATTAATGTGGCACAACTGAGTACTCTTCCGCCTATCCGGGGTAACAATTAGATAGTCAAGTTCCCCAACTCTCTTCTTCACAATATAAGGACCACTGAATCTAGCCGCCAGAGGTTTTCCTTGTATGGGCAGCAGTGCCAAAACTTCATCTCCTTGCTTAAACTCACGACTTCTGACCTTCTTATCGTAATGAGCCTTCATTTTCGCTTGAGCCCCGATTAGATGGTCACGGGCAAGCTCTAAAACGCAATGCAGTCTCTCCCGAGTGCGGCAGACATAGTCAAGCATGGATTCCTGGTTGCCAGATTTGTTGTTACTCCAGGCCTTTCGCACCACATCCAAGGGACCACGAACTCTGTGCCCAAACACTAACTCATTGGGTGAAAACCCTAATGACTCAGTTGGTACCTCTCTCACTGCAAACATAACAAAGGGTACCGCTAGGTCCCAATCCTTTCCACTATCATAGCAGAAGGTGCGCAGCATTGTCTTTAAGGTCTGATGATGCCTCTCCAGGGCACCTTGTGACTGCGGATGGTAGGCACTGGACAAAATGTGTTTGATGCCCAACTCTGTCATTGTCTGCTTAAACAGATTAGATGTAAAATTTACTCCACGGTCTGACTGCAACTCATTGGGCAGGCCAAAATGAGTAAAGAACAGGATAAGTTGCTTGACTATTGACTTCGCCTGCACGCTTCTGATTGGTATAACCTCTGGGTATCGCGTTGTAACATCCATTATGGTTAACAAATACTTGTTTCCAGCAGAAGTAGGAGGTAAAGGGCCCACGATATCAATGATTACCCGGGTAAATGGAGGTTCAACCGCAGGAATGGGAGTCAAAGGGGCCACAGGAAGAACTTGATTAGGCTTGCCCACTATCTGACACGTGTGACAGCTCTTGATGTACGCAGCAACTTGTCCCGGCATACTTGGCCACCAAAAGTTATATCTTAAGCGCTGCACTGTCTTTCTGTTTCCCAAGTGACCTGCTAAAGGTCCCTCATGTGCTAACTGTATTAACGGCACCCTATACTGCACAGGCACCACCACCTGCACTAACTCACCCACTCCTCCATCCACCGTGGCGCCAGTGGGTGTCCATCGGCGATGTAAAACATTGTCTTTAATCAGGAACTCCTCCTTACCACACTCCATACATCTTTCTTCCCCTACTCGAGCAAACAAGGGCTTTAATATTACATCCTCCTGTTGCTTCACCCTCAATTCTGCTGGCCCAACACCCGCCAGCTCTACTGAGGACTGAGATAAGGGACTGGTCAGGACACTGGATTGCGAAGGGCGATTAATCTCAGCGCCACCTCTAGTACACTCGACAGGGGGAGGAATGTCAGACTCCACACTGACATCATCACCTCTACCCTCAACAGTGACACTCTGTTCCTCAGGCGCGTTTGATGGTGGTCCTGCATCCCCTGCAGTTGACCCCAGCGTCCTGAAATTCTTCTAATTCAGTCGGTGGGCTGGGTTCAGTCTCCACACAGACACACTCAGCACCACCTCTAGTGTCCTGAGTGGGAAGTGGGGCAGTGCCTATGCACGCATTCCCACCCTCCTCACCCACCACAGCAACACCCTGCTCACTAGGTTCCTCCATTGGTGGCCCTGCCTCATCACAGTCGACCCCAAGAACCTGTGACTTCGCCAGTTCTTCCTCCCAGGCTGCAACCTGTGCCATAGATCTTGTAATTGCACAGACCGGGAACATGGCTTCCACTTCTGCATCAACTTCAATACCAATTTCTGGGGCGTCAAAACACTTCTCTGCCACAACAACTGGTGGGGGAAGAGATGGAAATACTTTCTCCCCAGCCAGGTCGTTCCCCAGCAGAAAATCAACCCCCTCTACTGGCATTACATCAGCAACAGCTACTTGAGCTGCAGCCTGAACAATGGGGCAATCGAGTTCCACATGAACATAATCACAGTATTCATCTGAGTTCATGCCTCTACACAGCACATACTTCCCTGAGTTTACAGGCCCTCCAGTCACGTTTCTGCACACAGACTGTTGTGCACCGGTATCACGAACCACAGTAACTGGATAACTGATCCCATGAATTTTCACTGTGCCGTGACACATAAAAGGTTTACACCAGTCTAGGGACGATTTATGAGGCAGTTCATCAGGAGGTGGCATAGCATGTTGGGTAACTTTTTCAGCCTGAGCTGGCAGCGAGCACAGCCGGCTGCACTCCAGCTTTCCACAGACTTCTCCCTCACCGTTACCACTCTCCCAACTCCTCTCGTTCACCTTACTCGAACCTACAACTAGTGCCACTGGTTTGGCATTTTGGGAGGCCTTCCACTTAGGGCAGTTAGGCTTGATGTGCCCACTCTGTTTGCAAAAGTAACAAAGTAGCTTCGAACTGGATACAGGGCTCTTTCTCCCTGAATTCTTTTTCTCCTCTGTACTTCCCTTGGACTGATTCACGGGAGATTTATCCCAGGCAGGGCCACTCACAGTCCTCTCCCTGGAATACTGAAAATTAGCATACTTGACCCCCATACTCCGCAAGGCCAACACCCGGTCATCAGCCCACGTCGCTGCTTCCTTCAAGGTCTTAAATCTCTTCTCCCTAATTTTAACACCAATTTCTTTGTCAGCCATGTTGGTAAAATGTTCCATCAAAAGCAGTCCACGCACATCGTTATACGAAGTGGCGCTCTCACTCAGCAACCACTCATCTAACGTCTGCTCCAGATACCTGGCGTAGGCCATATAGGTGTCAGCAGGTCTTTTCCGAGCACCACGGAACAACAACCGATAAGCCTCTGGTCTAAGTTCATATGCCTTCAGGATGGCTGCTTTAAATTCATCATAATCATCTACATCCTCAGGGCTCAACCTATTATACACTTCCAAAACTTTTCCCTTCAGCACATTAGATACCAAGCCCACCCAGCGCTGCCTGGGCCACTCAAACTCCCTAGCCTTCTTTTCAAACCTGACAAACCATTCTGTCACCTTCAACTCATCAAATGCTGGCACTAATTTCAGACTCCTTGAGAGCCAACTCTCCCTATCCTCTGCACGGCCTGAGGTTTGGGTATCTGAAGTAGACCTTTTAGCAGTCACCTCCAGGCGAGTCTTCTCCAGCTCAAATCGCAATTTTTCACGCTGCATCTCCAGCTGCATCTCCATCTCCATCTCATCTTTCTCTCTTGCACGCTGCATTTCCATCTCCCTCTCTTCTTTCTCTCTTGCACGCTGCATTTCCATCTCCATCTTTTTCAACTCCAACTGCAACTGAGCGTCCGGTGACAAGACTCCAGGGTATATGGGAGTGGAATGAACAGCTCCAGGGAAAGCACTAGACATACCTGGGGAACTGCTCTAAACTGGCTCGGCGGCATCATAGATGGTAATAGTGGGGTGGCGAAACAAGGCAGCTCAGCACCATAGTCAAACTCAGGGCTCACATGGGGAGTACCTTTGCTATGTGCCTCTCGTTGTTCCATATTTTCCATATCCACAGGTGACTCAGCACGTACACAATCTGGTGCAGACACACGTGACTCCATGGCGACAATTCAATGGCAGTACTGAATAATGAAATACTAATGCTGACTGAGAAACTACACACACATCAACTTCACCTCAAAGCACAGAGAACGCCAAGGTAACGATATCCTAGCAAGAAAAAGGCACTGTTAGGATATCCTGATGCGAGGTCGCCACTGTTACGGTAGCGCCAGCCCGGGGCTATTACAAAAAGACAACAAGGCAGCCTTAGATGATCGGCCTCCACTGCGTTGCAAAAATAACGCAGACCCCGGCACTCACACTCCGCAAACTAGAGAAAAACTGTGCAATGGAAGAATATTAAATACGCAACACTCTGTACTTTGACAGTAAAACGGAACAGCCTACCTATGAATCTAGCCTACTATCGTCACTACCGGAAATAATACCGCCCGAGACAGTTTACAGGAACACCTCCCACTTATTTCCGGTGGTGACGACTTTCTACTTAACCCGTGTCCAAGGGGGAACGCAGTTGACGGCTCACGATAGTTCTCACTAGCCTTGTGCAAGTAGATGGGATTAAACTGTGTAGGGGTTAGGGGTGTGTGTGTATGTATGTGTGTTGGGGAACGTTAATTAAGGCAGCGAGAGGACTACAGTGAGCCAGACTGGCCCTCCAAAGACAACAAGGTCACAAAAACAAATAAAATAACTACTTCCCTCAGTCAGCAACAAAAGAATAAAAATAAACTTAAATGAAAACGCCAGCTCGGCATAAAAATGACTGGGGAGAGAGAGAGAGTGTACAAACACCCGATACTGAAGCTGGTTGGGAAGACACTGCCCTGATCAAGGCTCGTGTGCAGTCAAGCGCGAACGCATGAATCAGATTAATTAACAAGGAACTTAAATTCGTGCCCCTCTCTCTCTCTCTCTCTCTCTCTACAATGAACTGGTACTTCTAATGCAAGCAAAACATCATTAAATATACTGGTAGCTCACATAAGACAATCAAAATAATCAAATGCATACTCAGCATGGTATAAAATAAAATTGCCCTCAGTGGCAGAAACGAAAGAAACAAAAGAACTTGTAACACTCGCTAATTTAAACTCCGCGAATGACACGGATACTGCATAATCCCCTAGCCCAGCTGTAACGGCTGCACCCGTGGGAAAGGACAGGCGGACAGCGTAACAATATATATAGATATATATATACAGTATATACAGTATTTTTTTCATTAGTTTCCTTCAGTAATAGTTTATTTTCATTCTCGTTCACTAAACTAGCGTAGAGAGCAAAGCTCTGACTGTCATTACTCCAAGTATTTGTACTCATATTCTTATATTAGTAATTATTTACATTTCTATTTTATTTACACTATGTTATACACTGTCACTTCCAGTAAATAAGGGCTCCTTTCCCTTGGAGCCAGGATGAACTTGGGACACTGAAGCACTCATAGTTTATCACCATTTCCTCCACTGGCTCATCACATGATTCATCAGAAAGATTGTAGTCACTGTCCATCATTATCGTGGATAAATTAGCCAGTTCACGCCCCCACAGCAGAGTCATTTAGTCCTTTACCCCTTCCCACACGAGGTTTAGTAGGGGTAGAGGTCACAGGGCCCTCTAGAAGCGGTGGAAATGGAGGGGTGTGAGTGCTACGTGCTTTCATCTCAAGAAACAACACTGAACTAAATGATAAGGCGGCTCTGGGGCCCCCCAAGGGTTGACGTCAGCAAGGTGACAGCTGCTAATTTATATGCTGTGAAATGATTGGCAGGAAATTAGGTAGTTCCAGGTTAATGTAAATATCACTTAGGCTTCTCCCTTCCTTTCTTATATACAGTACAATCCCAGCTATCCGGTATCCAGACAAATGGAACACTCAGGAAAACGGGAAAATTCAAGGGCTGGTAAAAATGTCAGTAAGTTATAACTGTGCGCCAATTTGAATGGACCGCCAAACTGCCATATGATCGTGTCATGCGAGGCTGGGTGAAGTCGGACAAAGCGAGGTGAAGGCATTTCCGGCTAATGTAAATCCCTAGCAAATCCTCTTAACCAGCCCTCCTCTCCCCCTCTTTCCCCTACTTGAATCCAGACATCCTCCACACCCTCCAAAAATCACCAGTCTGCTTTTTGTCACCAGACAGTAAACAAGCTCTCGTGCTATTGTGTTGCTCTGATAGACGGTAATTTCTACACTCCAAAATGCTTAAAGTGCAAACTAAACGTAAGCATATCGTACTTACCTTGAAACAGAAGCTGGACATATGCAATAGATTTGAAAAAGGCGAACATTATAAAACACTGATGGCTGAATATAATGTAGGAAATCAACGATTTATATCAAGGCCCAGGCATCCAAGCTCAAGGAATTTTTCATGAAAAGCGAGACAAGTAAGTCCATTGAAAAAAGGCATACTCTTCATCGGCCGAAAATGGAGGATCTAGACCTAGCAGTGTATGAGTGGTTTTGTTTAGAATGATCTAAGGGAGCACCTATTTCTGGTCCTCTTATACAAGAAAAAGCGAGAGAGTTTCACAGTAAAATGAATGTAGAAGTCGAGTGTGATTTCAGTATTGGATGGTTAAATCATTTCAAAGACAGGCATGGAATTCGTAAACTAGACATCTCGGGAGAACCAGCAAATCAGCAAACAGTAAATCAGCAGAAGAATTCTGTGAAGAATTCAACAGGCTTGTGGCTGAACATAAATTAACTGCAAACCAAATTTATAATGCGGATGAGTCAGACTTGCTGTGGAGATGCTTACCCCAAACAACTTTAGCGTGTTCAAAGGAAAAAAATGCGCAAGGGTTTAAGAAAAACAAGGACCGTGTAACCATGCTGTTCTGCGCTAATGCAGCAGGCACTCACAATGTGAAGTTATTCATTGTGGGTAAATATGGTAACCCTTGCTGCTTTAACCCGCGGCGTCCTGGGGACGTACTTCCACGTCCTCACATTTTGTCACAGCTAATCCCGGGGACGTACTTCAACGTCCTGCAATTGCAAGGTTCATAATTTCCACAATTTTCAAAATTCGCGCGAGATTTTTGTTTCGCCCGGGTACCCAAGCCTCCCCTACCTGCCGCCAGGCAGGCAGCGTCATAGACCCCGCGTGACCCGCGCTCGCCCTTGTCTCGGTCACTCACCTGCTAGCAGTGACCCAGGTAAGACATGGCGCGGAAAGGTCTCTCAGACGAGGAAATCGCATCCGTCCTGGAAGCCTTCACTGGAGACAGTGATTCTCCACTCGATGATGATGTGGTGGATCGCGATTACGTCCAGCCAGAGGAAGAAATAAGTAGCAGTGATGAGGAGGTCCCTTCGCCCCGAAAAACGCGGTATGTGACATACCGTAAGGCAAGGGAAGGCCAGCCTGCTCCCCAACCACGTGCACAGCTATCTCTCCATCCCGAATCTGATAAGGACGAGGATGAGAACGATGAGGATGACGGAGGCCTAGGACGTGATATCGCCGCATGGTTGGGAAAAGAGAAAATATCACCACGAGGATCAGAAGGTGGGGCGAGACGACACATAAGGTATGGTGAAAGTACTTCGTCTGGGGAAGTGGCAAGTGGTGTGGTGGGATTGCTGGGAGAAAGGGAAAGTGTTGTGGCGGCAGCGCGGGGTGAAAGTGAGAGTGGTGTGGGGGTAGTGCGGGGTGAAGGGGCAAGTGGTGTGAGGGAGGCAGCACGAGCACACGGTGCTTCTGAGGCCTAGGGGAGAGGAGGTTGAGTCACTTCCCCAGCACTTCTTTCATCCCTGAATATTCCCAAACTTCCTCCCCACAGCCCCAGGATGTGGGGAAAGGAAAGAAAGGGAAGGGAAAGGGTAAAGGAAAAGGGAGAGGGAAGAGAAGTGCGAGTGATGAGAGGCACCGCTCTCCACCTCCCCAACCTCCCCCACCACCCTCACCTCCCCACCCTGACGAAGGGGACGATGGTGACGTGGCTGGAGACGGTGGTGTCATGTGGAACTGGGAAGATGGGAGTAATTTTACTCCCATCATTCACCCTTTCACTGAGGGACGGCGGTCAGGTTGCACGGCTCCAGGTGTAAATGCAGGTTCGTCACGGTTGGATTTTTTCAACTTGTTTTTTGGTGAGGCGTTTGTTGGGCGCATAGTTGAACAAACTAATATTTTTTCACAATCACAGCGCCGTGAAAGTGAACGTTTGGGAACCACGAGCAGGCATTCCGTGACTATTTCAGAGATGTTCCTATTTTTGGCCCTAGTTATCTTGATGGGTGTGGTAAGGAAAAACCAAATTCCTGCCTACTGGACAACTGACCCAATCATCCTCACACCTTTCTTTGGAAAGGTGATGGGTCGTAACCGATTTCAGTATATTCTCGGCCGCCTCCACTTTTTTGATGCAGATGATCCAGCCAATGCAAATAACACAGATAAAATGAGGAGAATTAGGCTGGTATTTGATCATTTACGGGAAATGTTCAGCTCCTCATTTTATCCCTACAGAGACCTCGTCATAGACGAGAGTCTTGTGTTGTGGAGAGGCAATATTTCCTTTAGGCAGTACATACCCGGCAAGAGACACCGTTTCGGGTTCAAGATCTTTGTTGTGTGTGACTGTAAGACTGGTTATGTGCAAGACATAGTCTTGTACACGGGCGCACAGACAGATATAATAGAAGATCGGAGTATAGGACTCTCTGGGGCCGTGGTGAAGACAATGATAGAAGAGTACCTTCATCGTGGTCATGTGTTGTACCTGGACAACTGGTACACTAGCCCTCTTCTCGCTAGGTTCCTCCACCAACACGACACCGGAGTCTGTGGTACAGTCAAGAGAAACTGTCGCCATATGGTCAAGATAGGGAGGAAACTTGACAAGAACGAGGTGGTTTTCTTCCAGGCCAATAACATCCTTGCAACCCTGTGGAACCACAACAGGGAAGTTTGCCTCCTATCAACTGTTCACAGCCCCCTGATGCACCGCACAGACTCCGTGGATCACCATAGCGAGAGGAGGCGCAACGTATGGAAACCAGAGTCTGTACTTGCCTATAATCTGAACATGAGGCAAGTTGATCAGTCAGACTCGATGATTTCAAGTGTTGACTGTGCCAGGACCACGATGAAGTGGTACAAGAAACTCCTTTTCCACTTGCTCGACATCACGGTCCTGAACGCCCACTACCTGCACGCAATGACCACCGGAGTATCCGAGACCTTTGAGGGGTTTGTGAGGGAGCTGGCACGTGAAATAATCGCCAAGCATGCCCAGGACAGACCCACACACCGCACCCGCACCCCCGGGCTGCTCAGACTCCCTACTGTCTTGCAGGACGCTACTATCCCAGCGCAATCCCTTCCGAACCAAACCGTCGTAGAACCCCAGCTGTCGCTGCCATGTATGTAGGCACTCGACAGTCAGACCATCCACTCAGAGAAAAGACACAAGATACGAGTGTGTCGAGTGCAATGTTGCGTTGTGCCTTCAGCCTTGTTTCAAGGAGTATCATAATTTCCTACACTACTGAAACTGTGTGGGAAGGCGAAATGACGCTCATGATAATGGTAAGGCCAGTCAGTAGGTGCTAAGTCAAATATAAAGTTGAAACGGGTGTTATTTTTCAGAAAAGTAATGTATAAGATGAGAATTAGTGTAAGTGGAAAGAACTGTTATCAAAACTACACCCACTGTGTAAATCTGGTCAGTAAATATGTGACAGCAAGGAAATAAAGTGGAAACGGGTGTAATGTTAGCATGAATAAAACGTATAAGTTGAACATTACTGTAAGTTGTCATAATTGATGTCACGAGTACACCCACATTCTGGTCAGTAAGCAACGTTGGGTCTGGTTAGTACTTGGATGGGTGACCGCCTGGGAACACCAGATGCTGTTGGCATCCCTACGTGTCAAGTGGGGTTGGTGGAGGATTAGTGCCCCTCCCTGTAAAACAATTAACTCTAAGCCATTGGCCACCCCGTCTGGGATACATGGCGTCTGGCAATGAATGAATGAATGAAAGTATGTGATAGGAATTATATACAGTGGAAGATGTTGTAATGTTAGTAGTAAGGTATTTTATAAGTTGATTACTAGTGTAAGATGAAACAAATGATATCGCGATAACACTCCCTGTGTAAATACGCGCAAATATGACGCTCAGTTCCATCGTAAGTTCAGAAATGATGTGATATCAATTTATATCAAGTGTTTACATGTGCAATGTCAGTGGAGAATTATTATATAAGTACAAAAATAGGTTGTAAGTTGAAATAGTTGTCATAGCGACTTCACCGTGTGTGTTATTATGCGCTATTATTACGCTATATATTTACGTAAGGCCTGAAATAATCTCAAAACAGTTCTATAAAGTTGAAAAGTGTATAATAATATTAGAAAAGTATTATGTAAGTAGAAAAAGCACAATACGAGTTGAAACAACAGTCACAGCGAGTTCACTCACTACGTAAATAAGCGCTAACATTACGCTAAATGTTATCAAAAGGCCTGTGAATACGTAAAAACAGTTCAATAAAATGTAAAATGGTATAATGTTATTGTAGAAGTATTATGTAAGTAAAAAAATTATATGTATCATGATTTTAGAATGTTAGCGATTCATCGTGACCAAGTTGGCCGATTTTGCTCGTTTCGCATCGATGGTACAATGCTTATTTCTGCTCTATTTTGTATAAAATCCAATATACTCTTTTATCACATGTTTTTATGTTTGTAATAAATTCATTTCTACTTACTTTCATTGGTTTCCCAGACTTATAATACCATAGAAAACGTTTGAGGCTCAGACCGCCTAGGGAGAACACGGGGCCAGGTGGGACCAAGGCATACCTGGTTAAGCTAATTAGGGACCCCGGGGACCAATTTCTTTGCCACCGACCATTGTTTCTGACCAAAAGCGAAAGTTTAAGCAAAAAAAAAAGGTCAAAAAATGGTCGGGATTGGGGGGTACCAGTGGTCGAAAAGTGGTCGGGACGGGGCGGGTTAAAGGCATCACAAATCTGCCTGTCGAATACAAGGCTCAGAGCAAAGCATGGATGAATGCAGAACTTTTTCAGTGGTGGTTTCATCACATTTTTGTCCCTAGTGTAAAAAAACACTTTAAAAGCTAGGGATGCCAGAGGAAAGCACTGCCTTTCTTCTTCTAGACAACTGTCCCGCTCATCCACCAGCTGATCAACTGAGAAGTGGCAATATTTTCGCAGTCTATCTCCCTCCCAGTGTAACCAGCCTTGTACAGCCTATGGATCAAGGCGTCATTCAGGATGTGAAAATGATTCACAGGCGTGACTTTATGCGCAAGATGGTGAACAGTGATTGCTCTGTTACTGACTTTCCAAAGCAGTTCAGTCTAAAAGATGCCATCTATACCATCTCAGTTGCATGGAGTCAGGTGAAAGACTCAACTCTGTGTAAATGTTGGCGTAAGCTCTGGACCCTCGCTATGTTTCAAACAACAGATTCAGATGAAGAGAATAATTTTGATGGGTTCAAAACTACGACCAAGACTGCCATAGAAACTTGCAAAGAAATTACTGATCTTGACAAGTCTTGTGGCAAAATTGATGTGGAAGAAGAAAAACTGCAAGTGGTTAGAAACTGATGAGGATACACCCGTAACACACACGATGAACATGGATGCTATCATTCATGCAGTAGTGAACCGTGGGAAATCCTACGTGGCACCACAGGAAGAAGAAAGTGACGAAGAGACAATGGAGGAGAGGGTGTTTTGGCATGATGGTATTGCAGCATATGAGAACGCAATCAAATTTGCAGAGCAGCAGTCGTACATCTCTGCACAGGATGTAATGCATTTGCACATCTTGAACTGTAAGATCTTGACAAAGAGGCGGAAGGCAATAAAGCAAGCAGATATACGTAAGATGTTTGCCAAGATGAGAGACAAAATGAGCTTCTGAAATGGTGTCATCATCTAGCACGTATGGTGAACCCACAGTAGCAAGTTCTGCTGTTCCTCGGTAGCAACATCTGCTACACCCCAATAGCAACATCTGCGACTTAATACACATTCAAGGTTAGTCTACTGTACTGCTGTTTTCTACAGTATGTATTGAACACCAAACAAGGCATTTGTGGTACGCCAGTGCGTTTTTACATAAATTCATCTTCAAACGCATATTCGCTGGCAGAGATTTAAAAAAAAAAATGTTGATAGGAATGAAGGTTTACTTTGTTGGAAGAAAAAAAAAAAATAATATGCCTGCATTTCATACGTACATCATATATTCTATTTTCTGCAAAACTGCTGAGTGGCGGGTGAGGGGTGGAATGATGGCGGTCAGGTGGGGAAGAAGTACAGTCAGGGTGAGAAACGTAAACAAAACTCACGTGGGGGTACAGGTGTCATGATAATTCTACAATGCAGTCTTAACACATCATCAGTTCACCAATAAATGTTCAGGCTTTTATTTCTTTATTTTATTTTTCCATTTTTATGAGTACAGTACATATAATGAATAATTCAGTAGTTAACAATGGACTAGTGCAATTTGCAGTACTGTTAGACATTGCATGCACGTGCGTTATGACCATGCTGTGTGTTTACAAGGCAATTTTTCTGGCAGAATCTCTTAGTGTAGCCCCTGATGTGACTGGTGAGTACCTGAACTGTATTTACTGCTGTGACAGCCTTTGTATAGATTTGATTTGAATATCAGTAATACGGGAAAAACCTGTAACCGGGAAGGTAAATTCCCAAGCCACCCGGTTAACTGGGATTGTACTGTATATTTTTATTACGAGAATAGATTATACGGCATATTTCAAGGGGAAATTACCAGGAAAAATTAGCAAACAAGTGCACGTGGGGTGTTGCCAGGTGATAATTAGCCAACTCCAGGTGTATGGCACTATCAGTTACCTCATTTTGTTTTGGTATATATTATTTTGTATAAGAATAGGGCATAAGGCTTATTTCAATGGATTAAATCAGTGGAAAATTCCTGGGAAGATTTGCTTAGCAAAGCATGGCCGGAGCAGGCGAGAGGAGAGGGTAATGGAGGGGAGGTAGGGAGGGGAGTCAAGAACGGGGATAAATAGCTAAATTGTCAACAATGGATGGGAGTACAGATGACATTAGCAGTGCTGATTATTGTTCGACACTGGCAGTACTGATAGATGATACAAGCCACCACTTGAAAGCCCGGGAGAATTCAAAATAACACAGAATCGCAAAAGTGACGCCCCGCAGTATGATCCACAGCTCCTGAGCGTCATGAAAGTGACACCCCGCGGTTAAAGGGTTAAGGTGGCTGCCATATTTTTGTTATTGCAGCTATATCTCTTAGTACAATGTCTGAAAAATTTGACCTTTATTATGTCTCTAAAGGCCAAAAAAGGTCCAGGTACGAGGGGGGTACTGCCCATAAGTAATTTTTCCTAAAAGAATATGTATTCTCAGTGTGCAAAATCACAATGCGTGAGGTCGCAGACCGCCCAATCTCTCACACACAGCGCGAGCCCACTGTATATATATATATATATATATATATATATATATATATATATATACAGTAATCACTCCAATATCCGGCGTGAATAGAGCCAAAGGTAGGTCCGGATATTGGTTCTGTCCGGATATTGGGCCCCAGCTTATGGACTTGTACTTATGGACCCTAACTCAGAGAAACACCTATACAACTCCCTCTGGACATGCATAGCACCTATTTAAGACCCAAATCACACCAATAAGGCACATAAATGACAGAAATAAATGCAAAAGAAACATAAAATGAGGGTTTAGAAGTATGTTCATACATTAATAAACATTCTGGTACTTATGGACTCTAACCTAGCCTAACTCAGAAAAACACATTCCTACTGCACATGCATAGCTCCTAACACCCTATTCACACCAATAAAGGACATTAAAGAGTGAAATGAGGTAAGTATAGTATGGAAAAAAGTACAGTATGAAACATTCTGCCTACTTACAGCAAGTCCCTGGCCACCTCGATGAATAACCGCCTCCTCTCGGACTCTGACAGTAAGAAGGATTTCCTGAAGCACTTGCAGTACACTGTTCATGAAGTCTTGCACTGAACTTAGTCAATCACACTCAGAAGTCCATTCTCTTCAAAGTGTGCATTCTTGTCTAACTAATGCTCCATTGTAACTTACTAAGTGTTGCACTTTAACTTTTCCCATTCATATAATTTTCCAAAGCCAAAACAAACAAGTCTATTTACGTTAAATTTTTTTCTATTGAGTCTTTTTTCTCACAACTTTAAATCCTTAACACAACACACTGCTTTTTTCACTGCACAACACTCTAAATTCCCGTGTGGTCTAGTGGAGAAGTTCTTGCTGTTTACTCACTGTCAGAGTCCGAGAGTATCACTGGCAGGCGACCTAGGGGTGCATCGCTGGGTCATGGTGATGGCGTACCCACTGCAGACGACTCTGAAGACAGCCGCAAACTCACGTCGAATGGTGACTCCACCATGGCCGATGTGCTGGGCTGTGGCTTGGAGCATGAGGGCCTGTCTTGGGGAGGTAACGGAGTGGAGCCAGGGCTGGACACAGCGGGGGTCATGGGCCTGAAAAAACTGCCAATGGTTGACTGACGCAATGACCGACGATTCTGACGATTGATGATGCACTGCCTGAAAGCACACACTTCCTCCACGAGTCCCAAGGGCCCCATCTCCCTGTCGCAGTCCGGGGTGTTCCAGGTAGTCTAGGACGAACTCTAGACGTTCCCGGAGTGCGCTCAGCTTGGGGATGGCTGGAGTAGTGTCCTGCTGAGAGGAGTCCGCATCATCGTCGGAATCTTCAAGTTCGGTACTGACACCTGCAACCAAAGATGCGATCTCGATATCAGACAACGTTTGATACCCAGGATCACCCTCGTCGTCATCCAACCACTCACGAACATCGTCCACATCTACATCATCGCCTTGCGTACGTAGCCGTGCATGGAAGTCATCCACATCAAATCCTAGAAAATCGTACTCCACATCCGTTCTGAGAAGCAGATGAGACCAACCATTTTCCAGAGTCTTCACAGGGACTTCCTTCCATGCACTAGCCCAGTTGTACAGCGCAGACTTGATGTTGTAGCGGCGAAGGTTTTCCAAAGTCCGCTTGCCTCGTGTGTCTCGTCTCTCCCTGCGCTCGTCCTCGTCCTCGAGAACAACCATCACCTCATCCAGGAACTTCCGACGGTATAGGCGCTTTGTTGCCATGATCACTCCTTGGTCCATTGGTTGGATGATAGCAGTCGTATTAGGTGGCAGAAACATGCACCTAATACGGCCATTTTCAGCAACCAAGTCTTTGTCGCATGGGTGGGCAGGTGCATTGTTGAGGAGAAGGAGAGCCTTTACCTGGTCGCGCGGGATTCCCAGTGTCTTCATCTGGTAATGGATGACCTCCTTGACGAAGTGATGGTGATACCAGTCTTTGAAGATCACAGCTGTGAACCATGCCTTCAAAGAATGGTACCAGACGACAGGAAGGACATCCATCAACCCACGAAGGCACCGAGGCTGCTCTGCGCAGCCAACAACAACGGGCTTAAGCCGGTGCATGCCGTTAGCACTGGCACAACACAAAGCAGATATCCGTTCCTTGGAGAGCTTGCGTCCAGGTACCACGCTTCTCCGTCTCCTCGGCTAGAGTGTTCGTTGGCAGCGAGCGATAGAATAGGCCAGTTTCATCAGCATTGTAGACTTGACCGAGAGTTAGGCCCTCCCCTGTCGATCAAGCCCTTCACCTTGTGCCGAAACTCGTCAACTCCATCCTCGTTAGAGTCCAATGCTTCGCCATGTGCTTTACGGCTGGTAAGGCCATGCCGCAACTTGGAACGCGAAGAGCCAACCCTCGGATGCCTTGAAGTCTAGGGCATCGTGAAGCCTGGCAAACTTCTCAGCAGCAGCCTTCAGCTCCGTTCCACGTACCATCACACCAGCTGCACGTTGTTGTCGATACCAAATCAACGTGGATCGGTCGATTTCTGCAAACTTGGGGTAAACATAACCTTCCTTTCCACGTTGCGTTTGCTTCTGGACGAGAAGTCAGCCGTGTACTGCATAAGTTTGTCTCAGGATCTCTTGATATCGAACAAAGTAGACCAGGCCAGGTTAAACTCGCGGAGAATGCGGGAAGAAGACCACCCCGCATCTACTTTCTCCAATATCTCCCGCTTCTTGTCCAGAGTCAACACCACTCTCTTCCTTTTCTCAGGTGGCGGGGCCATCATCACACACACTAAGAGGAGGCCCGAGAGCAGAAGGAGGCCCAGCAGCAGGTAAGGCACCACCACAAAAGCGATCACGTGGGCAGCCATAATGACGAGCGTGCACTCGCGGCGATAGACAGGCGGAAAGTGGGGAGGATGCAGCGGCGCTCTATCGGACGTCGGAGGAATGACGCGCCACAACAATGCTCTCCGCGTCGTGCGCAGCAAGTTCAAATTACGGGCGGGAAAAAATCTTTTTTTTTATTTTTTATTTTTTTGGGGTTTTCGGACCATTTTGGGAATATTGGATCCCAGGACGATTATGTCCGGGTAGTGGGGATGTTCGGTTATTGGGCATCCGGATATTAGAGTGATTACTGTATATATATAAGGCTTGGGTCTGAGTACATGGACTCGTACTCATACTTAAGTACACAATATAATGTACTTGTACAGTACTTGTACTTGGGTTTAAAATTTCCATAGTACTTGTACTTGTACTCAGATTCAAAGTACTCGACAATTTTACGAGTACTTTCGAGTACAACCATGATATATAAAAGTGGTGAGGGTAACAATGGTGTGTCCTTGGAGAGGCCAGGTGGCCTGGGTTGGTGAGTCACTGAGGTCAAATGGTGTACAGCCATGCCCACTAACTCCTGATAAGCTGCTTTTAATATGTTAGCATCTTGGTATATATATATATATATATATATATATACACAATAAACTGCTGAAAGCAATTGAGGTTAAATCAGTAAAATGTACTCGTACTTGGATTCGAGTACAGCACAAATGTACTTGTACTTGGACTCGAGTTCAGCTATAAAACAAAGTACTTGTACTTGGATTAGTGATACCGTAATGTAATCGTACTTGAACACGAGTACAGAAAAATGTACTCGAACCCAAGCATGATATATATATATATATATATATATATATATATATATATGAAAGAGTTAATGGTGTAGGATTTCTAATTAACAGAAATCTTGCAGACAACATTGTTAAATTCAGCAGTGTATCTGACAGAGCCGCAGTGGCTGTACTCAGACTGTGCAAAAAATATACCATGAAAGTAATACAAGTATATGCACCAACTTCTCAGAGCTCAGATGAAAAAACTGAAACATTCTATGATGACATCTCCCAGATTATGGAAGAGGAAATGACCACCTATACTATACTCACGGGAGACTTCAATGCAGAAGTTTGAAAATCAAAAAATGGAGAGGCATGTATGGGAAAATTTGGAGTGGGAGAAGGGAATGAAAGAGGAGAAATGCTGGTATACTTTGTGGAAATGTTTAACATAAGAATAATGAACACATTCTTTCACAAAAGAACAGGGAGAAAGTGGACCTGGAGATTCCCAGACGGAGAAACAAAGACTTCATTATAGCAAATAAGAATAACACGATCACAAATGTCACAGTTAACAAAGTAAATATCGGAAGTAACCACAGAATGGTGGGTTGCATGGCAAGATTCAATTTCAACAATGAAAGAAAGAAGATGATTAAAGATAAAAAGATATGCCCAATAAAAGTCAATGAAAACAAAGCAGCCTTTCAGTTGGAAATAAGGAACAGATTTCAGGCTCTCAGTAATGCTGAATGTGACATTGATGAGCTGAATGACAGACTAACGAAAGTGCTAAAAGAATCAGCAGAGGTATTAGGAAAACTTAATACATTCAAAGTCAAGAAGTATTCAGAAGAGACACTTGAGCTTATGAAAAAAATAAAGGAAATGAAAGTAAAACTAAGAAAGATGAAATAGAACGAGCAGAATTAAATAAGCTTATCAACAAAAGAAAAAGAGAAGAAAAAAGAATGAGAAACATAGATCAAATCAAAGAAACCATAAAAAAAGGAAAAAGTCTGAAACAGGTCTGAAGTAAAATGGCACTTGGAAAGCAACAAATTACATTACTAACCCCTTAACCGCAGGGCGTCACTTTCGTGACGCTTGGGAGCAAAGGATCATACCGCAGGGCGTCACTTTTGTGATTCTGTGTTATTTTGAATTCGCCCGGGCTTTCAAGTGGTGGCTTGTATAATCTATCAGTACTGCCAATGTCCAGCACTAGTCAGCACTCCTAATCTCATCTGTACTCCCATCCATTGTTGACAATTTAGCCATTTCTCCCCATTCTTGACTCCCTCCCTACCTCCCCTCCATTACCTTATCCTCTCGCCTGCCTGGCCGTGCTACACTAAGTAAATCTTCCCTGGAATTTTTAACTGATTTCATCCATTGAAATAAGCCCTATGCCCTATTCTTATACCAAATAATATATACAAGAAAGAAATAAGGTAAGTGAGAGTGCCATACACCTAGAATTGGTTAATTATCATCTGTCAACACCTCACGTGCACTCGTTTGCTAATTTTCACTGTTTATTTCCCCTTGAAATATGCCGTATAATTTATTTTTGTAATAAAAATATATATAAGAAAGGAAAGGAGAAGCCTAAGTGATATTTACATTCACCTGGAACTACCTAATTATTGCAGGCCACCACACTGTATTCTACGCTAAGTAAATCTTCCCTGGAATTTTCCAATGATTTCATCCATTGAAATAAGCCCTATGTCCTATTCTTATACCAAATAATATATACAAAAAGAAATAAGGTAAGTGATAGTGCCATACACCTGGAATTGGCTAATTATCACCTGACAACACCTCACGTGCACTCGTTCACTAATTTTCGCTATTTATTTCCCCTTGAAATATGCCATATATTCTATTCTCATAATAAATATACAAATAAGGAGGGACAGGAGAAGCCTAAGTGATATTTACATTCACCTTGAACTACCTAATTTATTATGTATTGTCTTGGTTTCCTGCCAATCATTTCATTGCTATATATTAGCTGGTCTCACAAGGCTGAAGTTGGCAGTATTGCACTCACCCTAGCCAAGCGGCAGGAGGCCACCGCTTTCAGTTCACTGTCGTCTTTCAAGGTGAAAGTAGGTCTGATTCCTTCCTGCTAACTTCCGTCGCTTTTTAGCCCCATGCAAAGGGCCCTGTGACCTTTACCCCCTACTAAACCTCGTGTGGAAAGAGGTAAAGGGCTGACAATTGATAAAGAGTGACTACGATCTTTCTATTGAGTAAAACAGTGCAAGTGGAATTGTAAATAATGTGTAAACAGCAAGTGAAAGCAATGAATGTAAATATAAGTGAACAGTGGAAAATAGTTTTATAAGTTACTTCAAGTGACAGTGCATAACACAGTGTAAATAAAATAGAAATGAAAATAACGTAAATAAAATAGAGAACGTAAATAGAAATGTAAATGAGTAGTATTATAAAAATACGAGTATATATACTGGGAGTAATGAAAGTGAAAGTTTCACTCTAGCATGTATGAATACTATGAGTTATGAGAGTGAAGGTGAAAGTGACATTCACTCTCAATGCTAGTATACAGGATGAGAAAGTGAATGCTACGTATTTTACTGAAAGAAATTGAATGCCTACAGTGACAATCAACTACTATTACTGAAGGAAACTTATGGATAAAGACTGTAGATATATATAAGTGTTATATAGTAATAGAAATATAAACTGTGTTTTTATGAATAATAAATCACAGAACACCAGCGGCGAATTAGTGCAAGTGGGAAGGTCATATGCCCTCGTAATTTTCATTGCTTTCACAGTTTTTTTTTTTTGGAGTATGGATTCCAAACTATTTGAGAATCATAGAATAGTGTTTCTAGTGATAATATCAGGCTGTGGTAATCATATTACGGGTTGTCGGGAAGTGTAAAGTGGAGACTTCGTTACCCAACTTCAGAGGTCTCCAAAAGTCCTACGGTACTCGACGAAGGCTCAACAAACACCCCAGGAGAAAGCTGAAGGTATGTGCCATAAGCATATGTGATTTTAATATTCTAGGACTAATAACTGATTTTTGGCAAATATTTTTAGAGTCTGTCGGAGTGCGAATATGCCCGCGGGAGCCGCAAGAAAAAGCAAAACAAGCCGATGGTTAAAGGGCTAAAAGACAAAACGGTGAAACCATTAAATGCAGAGATTAGATGTTGAAGAGAGTTGAAGAATTTTATAACGAACTGTATGCATCAAAGACAGTAGTACCAACAGCTAGGTAACACCAGATGAAGTAAAGAGGGAAAGCTACAAAAGAAGATGGAATAGTAGCAAATTTACTGTTGGATGCAGGAGTAGAATTACAAACTAGGATTGCTCACTTATTTACTCAATGTATAAAAATGAAGAAAAATCCCAAAAACATGGTGTAATGCAATAGTTATTTTACTTTACAAAAAAGGTGACTGAAAAGACCTCAAAGTAACTATCGACCCATTACCTTGCTATCAGTCAGTTACAAACTCTTCACTAAAGTCCTTACAAACAGAATAACTACAAATCTGGAGGAAGAAACCAACCCTCAGTGAACAGGCAAGATTCATAAGCAGGTACTCAACTCACTGATAATCTACACCCAATGAATCAGCTAATTGGGGAAAACTACAGAATATCATAAACCACTGTCCTTTAGTTTTGTTGATTACTTAAAAAAGGCTTTCGACTCCAGTGGAGCACATAACAATTATAAATTCATTGTGAGAACAAGGAGTGAATGAGAACATTGTAAAACTGCTCGAAAACATATATTAAGAGGGAACTGCTACAGTTAAATTACATAAGGACTCAGAGAAAATTAAGACTGAGAAGAGGGTGTGCGTCAGGGAGATACAATTTCACCAAAGTTATTTACAGCATTCTATAGAAAGAGTATTTTCAGAAAGCTAGACTGGGAAAACAAAGGAGTGAACATAGATGAAGAAAGCTAAACCATTTAAGATTTGCAGATGACACTGTCCTAATCTCAGAAACAGCAGAGAACAATGCAAGAAATGTTAAATGACCTGAACAAGAGAAAGTCTCAGAAAGTAGGGCTAAAGATGAACTAAAGATAAAACTAATGTTTAATCCTCAAACACCAAAGAGCATCATCAGAATAAGTGAAGAAAGGTTCTTGAAGAAGTCAAAGGAATACAATTATCAAGGACAAATACTAAAGTTAACAAAAGATAATGATAGTAAAATAAAAAGACGCATTACAATTGGCTGGAAAGCTTTCGGTAAACATAAGGACATTATGAAAAGTAGCTTGCCAGTTTGAATGAAAACTAAAAGTATATAACGAATGTATAATTCCAGCTATGAAGTATGGTCGTGAGACTTGGAAGCTGACAAAATCTGATGAAAAATAAAACTAATTCGTTCTCAGAGTGCAATGGAAAGGTCAATATTGGGAGATATCTTTAAGAGAACAGGAAAAGAATCAATGTGGGTGAGAGAGCAGACTAAAGTCAAAGATATTACAGAAGTTATAAAAGAACAGAAATAGAGGTGGGCAGGCCATGTAGCATGAACTAGGGATAATTGATGGAGCAAAAGGTTGACTGACTGGACACCAAGAGATTGTAAGAGCAACAGAAAAGGGCCAGACAGGAGGTGGAGGGATGAGATAGAGAAATTTGCAAGGGAAACGTGGCAAAGATTGGCTCAGTCAAGGTACCCAGTGGAGAAGGTTGGAGAAGGCCTTTTGTTCAGCAGTGGACATGTAATGGCTGATGATGATGATATATATATATATATATATATATATATATATATATATATATATATATATATACAGTGCTCGTCAGAAGTATGGAGCGCCTCTGCGTCCCTCCTGAGAAACAAACCTTTCAACATTGAAAAAACATATAAATAATGCATTTTATTTACCTTTAGTGCTTCGTAGGGTAGCCTTTACGTTTCTTCACTGACCTGAGACGCCTTGGAAGTGAAAGGGCGAGGCTCCTGAGGTGCTGGAGCGGTATTTTGTCCCAGGAGTCACGAATGGCGGCTTCCAGCTTAGGTAGAGAGCCCACGTCCTTCCCTTGGAGACTCTTCTCTACGAGGTACCAGAGGTTTTCAATCGGGTTGGAGGTCTGGGCTATTTCCTGGCCAGTCTGTCATGAATGATACCCCTCGCAGCTCACTAAGCCACCATTGGTGACCGATTTGGGTTTGTGAGCAGGTGCACCGTCCTGCTGAAACACTCGTGCACCTGCTAGCTCGAAGGAGTCTGGTAAATGATCACACAGAAGCTCCAGGTAAACATCCTGATTCAATTTGAGGTTCTTGGGAAGTACAACATGCTTCCCCAAACCCTTCCCTGAAAAACAACCCCATACTATGAGTGAATCAGGATGTTTAACTGTGCTTTCTACATACCGTGGGTCAAAAGTGGGTCACTACCTTTGCATGCTCCTCTGTTACAGGTAACATCAAACGTTGCCTCATCAGACCACAACACTGACAACCATTGCTCCTCACCCCAATTTAGATATTTATTAGCAAAGGCAAGCCTACGAATTCTCTGGCTGCTAGAGAGAAGAGGCTTTTTCACAGGCCTGTGACTTGTGTAACCAAGCTCATGCACCCTACGAGACACTGTTCTCACTGACACCTCACCAAACACTTCTGGGTTGCTCTCCTTAATTTTCCTCGTACTCACACGAGGATTAACCTCCACTGCACGTTTTAAAACATTAACAGACCTTGGGGGAAGTTTTCCTAGGCCTACCAGACCCTCGGTTTCTTTGTGGGAACTTCACCACTGTTTTCCTCCCGAAATCACAAGCACACCAACGACGCACTGTCGCATCACACACCAACCAATTCACTAATTTCCTTTGTCTTGGTGGCCTGGCTCCTTTAGAGCAATGATCTGGGATATGATTTCACCCGATAGTTCACGGGTAGGTGCCATAACAAAGTTTTGAAGGCCAAAAACACTGCGGGACACTCGGGTAAAAAATGGCGCAATTTGAGAGGGACACTCGGGCGGAGTTCCTCTCTCTCAGGCAGCCCGTGGGCTGATTGAGGCGGGAACCAACCAGCTGGCCAGAAGGCCCTGGCAGGCCAATGTGACGCCATGCTCTGAGCTCAAACTTGTGGCTCAATTCTTACCCCTAAAAATGGGTGGATTCTTTTTGGGCCATAAGTATTGCGCGCCCGGCGGACAACGCTGAATACTTCTGACCCAGGCACTGTATATATATATATATATATATATATATATATAATGGTTTGATGATGATGATATACAGGGTGTTACTGAACGCTCACCGACAAACTCGGGGAATGGATGCCCCATTGAAAAACAAATCCACCTTATTCTATAAGGAAGCACAAAAATATGAACCACTGATGAGTTACAGGACATAAAATGAACGCTGAGCACTGTCCAAGCCTGAGCAAATGTACCAATCCGAACACTGATGCCGCACATCCCCCCCTTCCCCCTCCCCCATCCACTTGGTATATCCACATACTGTCCAGTAGTTATACTTAATGATTATAACACCGTACATGTTTGCTGTGGTGTACAATAAATGAAATATTGTGCTCTTGAACAATTTAATTAATACTGCAACACACTAATTACATGGCCACTACAGTTATTGTAATAAATCATAGCATAACACACAGCATACACCTATCATCCACCAAACGCATGCAGATTCGTTGCCTTTTCCAAATTATTTCTCAGCTTCGACAGCAGCATAACATACAATACAGTATCAGTATAAATGGGCCACGAGTATGAAAAATAATGAACAATAACTCTGGCAATGTCAGTGTCTGTCACTGAGAGATAGATTTGGTTAACAGTAGTTAACATGTGTGAAATCAGGGACAGGCAACTATCCTAAACAGACACATGTTTGTACATTACAAACAGACACATGTAAGAACATCACAAAAGGTGTTCCACATGTCTCCCCTCCACCTTCAATACATAAACGACAGTGGTGAAGCACAGACTGCCACACACGTTCAAATACTGGCGGCGTTCCTCCGTACTTGTTCGCATGCAGCCTGAATTTTTGGGAGTACTTGATCCTAGGTGTTAGCATGCGTTTCATAAACTATTGATTTTAGATGATCCCATTGATAGAAATCTATGGGATTTAGGGTCAGGAGACTGTGCTGGCAAGGAAATGGGACCGCTACATCCTATCCAATTCCTGTTGGGAAAGTGGCCATTGAGGTATTTTCGTACTGGTCAGGCGTTGAATGCACAAGAGCACCACGTGCATGCACTACATACTCCTGCGCCTTCCTAGAGATACATCATCTAGTAATGTCGCAATCATGGGGCTCTAAGAACTTATGATACACAAAGCCTGTTAGGCGACCAGGAAGAACATGTGGACCAACGATACCAATACCAATGATGCCACACCATACTTTGATAGAAAAATGATGCTGATACCATGCCAGGTTATTTTGGGATTGGCCTCATCCTAAGCATGCATATTATGACTGTTAAACATCCCTGTTCTTGTGAATGAGGCCTCATCTGAGA
>NW_027642528.1:0-4995 GCF_032717465.1 Coenobita brevimanus | reverse complement strand
AACATTTGGAGCTCATTTGTCGTGTTGAGATGGGAGAGAAGCTTTCAAAGCTGGCGAAAGAGTGTGGGAAGAACAAGTGCTGAGAGGTTCTATGTTCTTCCCAACACGACCCCACTCCATTCACTTAAGCAATATCGTCATAGGATTAAGGTGAGATCCATTAACATTGCTTATTTCTGTTAAATACATGCACTGAATATTCCTAAATTTGTATGTTTGTGTTTGATGGTGCCTAGATAGATGTAGGTAGGGTGCTGTTGGGGTGGTTGGCCAAAGTCCAGACCCAAATTCATTTTTCACATAAGAGTTACTATTTATAAACCACACAATTTGTAAATCGCGGCAGTGGCCCAGACCCAAATTGCTGTGATTTACGAGGATTGAGTGTATATATAAATATAAATATATACATATAAAGGTAAGCCCTATAATTCACGCGAGGGTTACGTTCCCAGACCCTTCGCGTGTGTGGTAAATTCGCGTATATGTTCTGTCTTTGTGTGCACATAATCAAGCATGTCTACTAAGTATATTACATCTGAATAATACTGTTTATGCACTACATACACCTTATAAACTAGCATAAAGTAAGAAAACCAACAAAAATGTAAGAAATTTAACACTGAAACCTGGCAAGCACAGGCGTAGATGGAGACACTTCAGCAGTCTGGTGCACAAGCCCTCAATGCCTCCCATATGGTACATTCTGCCTTCTTTATTGTCCAAACAGTTGACTCATTCACCCCAAAAACACGGTTCCGAGCCAGTTCACAGGCGTAGGTTGAGACACTTCAGCACAGTCTGGTGCACTAGCCCTCACTGCCTCCCGTATGCTCGTTCTGACTTCTTTATTGTAAGAACAGTTGACTCAACCTAACACTCGGTTCCAATACAATTCACCACAGAAGTCAATTCACCATCAAAACATGGACGATTTCCTGTCATTCTATACACATACTTATTATTGATTAATTAATAACTTAATAACTAATTTTCAGGGATTTTATAACTCATATAAGTAAAAACTAGTGTACTGTACTTGCTAAATAAAGTGGTACATAAATAAATGACAGGGAATCGTCCTGACGGAAAATTGTCACGATATTCCTCCCTTAAGTTTGTCCAACACTTTAACTTTCTCTGTCAGCAACATCACTTTACTAGTCCGTTTTGGTGTGTTACCACATGCATCACTAGCACTATGCTTAGGCCCCATGTTGGCAGACAAGGCAAGGAATCACTGGAAGGCAGAAAAATAAGCCACAAATAACAATTCGCGAGTCACGCATGGTTCGACTGTCGGATTCAAACTGACTGTGTGGTGCGTGGTAGACCGACATCACACACACACACACACACACACACACACACACACACACAAACATACATATATGTATGCACACAGGCAGCACATAGGCATTTTTATATTTTATTTCTCTTCTATATTAAAATTATTTATTTGAATACTATAATTTTATGTTTTAATTATTGTACGAAAAATTCGTGGATAACCGAAATCGCGTGAAAAAAGTTCGTGTGAATTAAGGGCTTACCTGTATGTATGTATGTATGTATGTATGTATGTGTATATATATATATATATATATATATATATATATATATATACAGTAATCCCTCAACTATCCTATGTAATAGAGCCAAAGGCATGTCCGGAAAGTGGTCCTGTCCGGATAGTGGGCCCCAGCCTCCTGGACTTGTACTTATGGACCCTAACTCAGAAAAACACCTATACAACTCCCTCTGGACATGCATAGCATCTATTTAAGACCCAAATCACACCAATAAGGGACATAAAAGACTGAAATAAATGCAAATGAACCATAAAATGAGGTTTTAGAGGTGAGTTTATACAATATTAAACATTCTGGGTACTTACAACAAATCCCTGGCTCCTGGACTGTTACTTATGGATCCTAACCCAGCCTAATTTTGAAAGCCACCTAAATAACTTCCTACCGGACATGCATAGCACATATTTAAACCTATTTAAGACCTTATTCACACCAATAATGGACACAGAGCTTGAAATAAATGAAAAGGAACCAAAGAATGAGGAATTAGAAGTGACTGTGCCTCAGCCAGGGTAATTACAGCACATTTGTGGCTGCCTTTTGTAAGGTTTTGGCAGTGGTGAAAATCTCTTGAGGCACGTACAGTAATCCAGTGTTGTGCTACACTTACAGTAATTCTTTGCACTGTGAGTTATAACTGTTTAACACTGCACATAGTTAACTGCACCATGCCAGTTCCAACCGCCATTTGCACTCCACAGTTAATCCTTTGCACTCTAAATTCTAATTTCTTAAAACTGCACAACATTGTAAATTCCTGTGTGGTCTAGTGGCGAGGAATTGCAGTTTATTCACTGTTTATTCACAAAAAAATGAGCACGTGTGGCTCCCATTACAACATGCTACCACTCGCGATCGAAGTTAGGGTATAACTACTTGGGTGTTGGTGTGTGAGGGGGAAACAGAGTTGCCAGACTGCAATGGCCACATTACCAAACTCCTCAATTTTCATTATCAAATTTAACTTTTCATTACCAAATTCATAATGCTAGCATTTATTCTTCACTAATTATATATACAAGTGGAAATACATGTAATCACTCTTTGTATAATTAACAGCATGTTGGTTATTTTCACACTATGTACGTTAGCAGATTAATCAGAGACAGCAAAGAATCCACCATCTCCATCCTGTGTATCCTCATACATGTGAAAAATCCGTTTGGTAATGCATTACTCCGATTCATTACCAAACGAAATTTTCATGATCAAATTGGCCCACATTTGGTAATGAAAAATACCAAATGGCAACCCTGACAGGGGAGGGGAGAGGGGGAGGGGGGGATGAAGGAAGGGGTGAAGGTCTGTGGTGTAACAGCTGTTCGGCGCCACGCGGCAATTTCAAATTAGGGGTGGGAAAAAATTCGGAATTTGGAGGGATTTTCTTCTTTTTTTGGCCATTTTTGGGTTCCAAAGGTCCAGGCCCACAATGTTCAGACATCCCCACTTACCGGACATAATCGTCCCGGGAGCCAATATTCCCAACATGGTCCGAAAACCGCAAAACATCCAAAAAAAATCCGACTTTCTCCCACGTGTAATTTGAACTTGGCACATGTGGCGCGGGACAGCTTTGTTTTGGTGCGTCATTCCTCCGATGTCCGCTACAGCACCCCTGCATCCTCCCCACTTACCGCCCGTCTCTTGTCGTGAGTGCACGCTCGTTGTCATGGCTGCACATGTGCTCACTTTTGTGGTGGTGCCTTACCTGCTGCAGGCTCTCCTGCTGTTCTCATGCCTCTCCTTCGAGTGCATGATGATGGCCCAACCGTCTGAGAAGAGGAAGAGAGTGGTTTTGACTCTGGAGAAGAAGAGGAGATATTGAAGAAAGTGGATGCGGAATGGTCTTCGTCACGCATCCTTCATGAGTTCAACCTGGACCGATCTACTTTCTTTGATATCAAGAGATCTCGAGACAAACTCATGCAGTACACGGCTGACTTGTCGTCGAAGAGCAAACGCAATGTGGAGAGGAAGATGATGTTTACTCCCAAGTATGCTGAAGTCGACCGCTCCACGTTGATTTGGTATCGTTAGCAATGTGCTGCTGGTGTGATGGTGCGTGGTAGGGAGCTGAAGGCTGCTGCAGAGAAGTTCGCAAGGCTTCACGACGTCCTAGACTTCAAGGCATCCGAGGGTTGGCTCTTCGCGTTCAAGTTACGACATGGTCTTACCAACCGTAAGTCTCATGACGAAGCTTTGGACGGTAACGAGGATGGAGCAGAGGAGTTTCGGCACAAGGTGAAGGGCTTGATCGACAGGGAGGGCCTCACTCTCGGTCAAGTCTACAACGCTGATGAAACTGGTTTATTCTATCGCTCTTTGCCTACGAACACTCTAGCCAAGGAGACGGAGAAGTGTGTACTTGGCCACAAGCTCTCCAAGCAAAGGGTATCTGCTTTCATCCATTCATTCATTGCCAGACGCCATGTATCCCAGACAGGGTGGCCAAGGGCTTAGAGTTAATTGTTTTACAGGGAGGGGCACTAATCCTCCACCAACCCCACTTGACACATAGGGATGCCAACAGCATCTGGTGTTCCCAGGCGGTCACCCATCCAAGTACTAACCAGACCCAACGTATCTGCTTTGTGTTGTGCTAATGCTAACGGCAAGCACTGGCTTAAGCCCGTTATTGCTGGCCGTGCAAAGCAGCCTCGGTGTCTTCCTGGGGTGATGGATGTCCTTCCTGTCGTTTGGTACCATTCTTTGAAGGCATGGTTCACAGCCCACATCTTCAAAGACTGGTTCCACTGCCATTTCGTCAAGGAGGTCATACATTACCAGTCGGAGAAACTGGGAATCCCACGCGACCAGGTAAAAGCCCTCCTTCTCCTCGACAATGCACCTGCCCACCCGTGCGACAAGGACTTGGTGGCTGAGAATGGCTGCTTTAGGTGCATGTTTCTGCCACCTAATACTACTGCTCTCATCCAACCAATGGACCAAGGAGTGATCATGGCAACGAAGTGGCTATACCGACGGAAGTTCCTGGACGAGGTGATGGTTGTTCTAGAGGACGAGGACAAGCACAGGGAGGGACGGGACACACGAGGCCAGTGGACTTCGGAAAACCTTCGGCGCTACAACATCAAGTCTGCCATTTACAACTGGGCCAGTGCATGGAAGGAAGTCCCTGTCAAGACTCTAGAAAATGGTTGGTCTCATCTGCTTCTCGAAATGGATGTGGCACACGATTTCCTAGGTTTCGACGTGGATGACTTCCATGCACATCTACGTGCGCACGGGGACGATGTTGATGTGGACGAAGTGCGTGAGTGGTTGGATGACGACAAGGGTGATCCTTGGTATCAGACCCTGTCTGATATCGAGATCGCATCTTCAGTTGCAGGTGTCAGTACCCAGCTTGAAGATTCCGACAAGGACAGCGACGATGATGCGG